>NC_091473.1:37774972-38074972 GCF_036971445.1 Narcine bancroftii
GACTATAGTACTGATGACGGGGTGAGCCAAGTTGTGGACCGAGTTGAAAACCCGCCTCTTCCATGCAGCCAGAATGACAGGGCGAGGTTTATCCATTGAGGTGTCTCAGAGCAGTATGCGCTTGCTGGGGGTGATCTCCAGTTATAAGCTGATGAGTGCTGTCCGGTATGCTGGAATGTCAGGGCCTGCTTGCTGTGCATCAGCCAGGACCGCATAGTCGATGCCAGAGGTAGGGTCATGCACTACTAAAATAGCTGGACAGTTTAGGGTGTTGGCCACTACATTGGATTTGTCGGCTATGTGTTCAATGTCCGTTGTAAATTCGGAAATTTAGAACAGGTGCCGCTGTTGCTTGGCTGACCATGGATCTGACCCCTTACTGAAGACAAAGGTAAGGGGTTTGTGATCTGACGGGGAGTATTGCACATGTAGCAGGCTATGCAGTTGGCCAGTCGTTGCAGCCATTAATGATGCCAGGATGAGAGGCATCGACAGACCTCGGAACCCCATTGTTGGTAATAGAAACAGTACTGCTCACTGGTGGGGCATGGCATTCGGGTAGTCTTCCTTGCCAGGCTCTGATGACATGGTACTGTCACCTGCTCGAGTGAAGTGCAGGCGTCCATCTTTGCCGCCCATAGCAGGTCTGCTCGGGCAGCCACCTTCCTGGGGTCATTGAAGTCATCCTCCACGATGAACAGCCGAATGTCTTTGGGCAGCCTCTCCAGGAAGATCTACTGAAACAACAGGCAGGAGATGTGGCCATCATGGAGAGCGAACATATTACTCATGAGGGTGGAAGGGGCCCTGACCCCCAAACCGTCGATATGCAACAGTCAGACAGCATGTTTGTGCTTTGCGGGTTAACGGCTCTTTGATTACTACATACCTTCCTTGTTCCGGGGGCTGCTGGAGGAAGTTAATGATGCTGGCTGTAGTGTCCTGATCGAGGGCACTGACCACATGGTAGAAGCGCGTGTCATCAGCGGAGATCCATCAGAAGGTGAACTCCGCCTTAGCTTGCTGGAGCCATGCCCATGGTTGTGACATCCAGAGCCCAAGCGGCTTCAATGCTACAGTGTTGATCACAGGTTACTCTTTCATCTTCGGGTCCAAAGTGCCATTTGGACCAGTCGGGGTCACCACTGTAGCAAGGTCTCTATGGCTACAGCTAGATTATAGCTCTCAGTTATAGCCCTCATGCTGTAGCTTGAATCTGCAGGAGAAGAAAGACACACACACACACCAGTAGAGTGTATTCAACACTTGAGTTTATTCCTTTTATAGTCAGCTCGGCCACGTCACCACCGGGGCATGGCTTGAGCAGGCCGGCTGCCGATTGGTTACCTCGGATGCCTGGGTCCCAGTTGGGCCCCCTGCAATCCACCAGCGATGATTGGCCAGTTTCACTGCTCTGCTGGCGGCCTATGGAAACATGCGTTTCAGCCTGCACGATGATTTGCCGGTCGCCGCGTTCGACGGCCAATTTCTGTGTTAGCCTGAGCCGCAGGCCTTGGGCTGAAACGATACATCTTTTAAATTCAAACTGCAAAAAACATGAGAAATCACGAGTAAGAATTATTGTAACATTAAAATATTTAGATCATTCATAAATGTTTATAAAGTAGCAATAAACTGAAGAGGCACCTACTGTTAGGAACAATTTATGCATTCCAACCGAACATCTTTTGTTTTGAATCCCACGCATCATTGTCCATCGGGAAAACTGGCAGTTTCTTTGCCACTTTTAGGACAAGGGAAAATGCTTCCTGTGCCACACAAAAGTTACCATTGCTTCATAATTTCCTACTTTCAAGCAATTGTTATTCCAGGGGAAAAAATATTTTCTATTGATGGCACAAATTTGCCAATGAGGTAATGATCTGTCCTAGAAATATTAAGATATTGCGTTAGCAGATGATACAAAATCGTAAAATTATAATTAATATCCACTCAGTATTTTGAGAATAATAATAATAGCAAGTTAAATATTTAATTTGCCAATTACCCATTTTCTCAGCACAAATTCACTCACCCCAAACCCAAAAAATGAATTGCACCAGAGATTTCTTTCAAAGATGCAAGTGGGTCACTTAATCCTTTTGATCTGGATGTCTACACTTTAATCACACACAGTTTAACTGTTGAGACCAAGAATGAAGGGAAAAAGGATTTGCAGGGTAAGCAGAAAGACATTATGAGCAGTACTAAAGGGGGAAAAAAAGTATAATGGCTGAAAATGAACTGAAAAGCAACGCATTGGAAATGCATATTAAGTATTAATGCCTTGAAAAATGTAAAATAACTTAATTACTGTATTTCATTTCAGACATCTTTTCTCCTTTCAGAATCCATCCTTACTACCCATTTTATTTACAGGAGTTAAATCATGATTGATGTTTCATTTTTTTGTGAATGATATTATTTCTAACTATGAATCATACTGTCATGTATAGGTGCATCAATACTACAACTGTCTCCCAGAAGATAAAATTCCTTATGTGAACAGCCCAGGAGAGAAGTATAGAATTAAACAACTGTTGCACCAACTACCACCACATGACAATGAGGTAATTTTAATTGTCTGCCTTGTCAAGGGCATAACAAAATATTTTATAAAATAATGATTATCCAAAAAACATTTGTATCCAAACTCTGCACATTTAGATGCTTGTTCTCTTCTGTGACGCAGGGACATCTGTGCAACCGTGTACCATTTCAAAACCTTGAAAGCTGACTGCATCAGAAAATTCAATAATAATCAGTTACTTAAGAAATACAGTTTGATATCATTGATAAAGCAGTTTATCTCTTAGCGATATAAATATAGAAGTCGATACAGGAAAGAATCTTCAATAGCCATGTGAATATAAAGGTACTTACAATTATATGAAATGACAACTAAATTATTTTTGTAGAATGCTAATGTTATTTTCTAGAGTACCTCTGTATTTGCATTGTACCAAATTCCTGCTAATTGAAAGCTATGTTGTGGTTCTGGTAAATCTGGTCTAAGTCATTAATCAGACTGTAATTCAAATTGAATTCAAAAAATATCATGCATTCTTACAACTCAAGAATTTAGTAATCTTTAAATGTTTACTTTCAGTTTAGGATATTGTCCAAGCACGTGATGAACAGGTTCATTTGTCAGGTGACAAATCGAGCAGGATTTTTTTGGGTGTGCAGTCTTGTTTTATTGCTTGCTCACATATTGCTTTCTTTTAACTGAAAGTGCTCTATTCCTATTTTTTTTTTCAAAAAGTTGTGATGGTCTGTTGCAGATCCTAGTACAGCAGCAAATTTTTCACATTTCCTATGCGATAAACTATACTTCTATATAAAGGTAGAGAGCTGTTGCACCCACTCATAAAGGGATCATCATGATGGACTCGAATTCGTTGAATCATTCATGTCGCACCCAACATTCCTTCATTTGATCCCTAGATATGGCCAATTAACTGGCAGGGTAAGCCCACCAGAGATGACAACAAATTACATTTTAGTGTGAGGTGGGATAAGCCCTGAAAATACAACTGAATTTGGATTTCGTATTGGAATAGTTCAGACTAAGATGGATGACCACTTAAAATAAAAGGATAGAATGCATTCTTAGCAGGAAATACCTGTGTCTATCATAAGGAGTATCTTTCAACAAACTGAAGCATGTAGTGTAAGAAAACTAAGGTGGGCATTAAACCTATTTGGCTTTGTCTACTCTAAACTAATTTACCTGATACAAATTAGTATGTCAATGAGAGAATTGGCAGTTATGAACATAGTACAATCCTTATCATGGTGCATTCTCTTCTTCCCACTGATTACACCCTCTATTTGGTTGTGTAACACTCTTATGCTGAAGAGGATAGATTCAGAACAGTTCTGGAACTCAAAACTGAGGTATAGTGGGCCATTTTCACAAGTGTATTTCACCACAAGCTGTAAACATTTGGCCCAGCATATCTTTACATTAATATTAGTTCCAAACCAGGAAAAGAATACAAGAGGCCATGCCAGGTACAACATTTAAGTGTACCTAAAGGAAAGATGCCAATTGGATTATGCTGCAACACCAGATTATGTTTGTGTGCAGCCAAGTAAACAATGGCCCAACCAACAAATCAATACAAAATTATATTCTATATATTCTATGTATGGTGATGATTAATTAAATGAAGAACAGAAGGAGGGAAATCCAAGAACATTCTCATCCTCAAAAATATTGTATCCCAGAAATTGACTGCAAAAGACAAGCTGAAGCGTTTGCATCCATCTTCAGCTAGAATTCCCAGTAAATGCTCCGCCTTGATCTCTTCTTGAGGACCCAGCATTGCAGAAGTTGGTTATGATTTCAATTCAGTTCACACGATATCAACATGTGTTTGAGAGCACTACAGTAAAAACCATGGGACCAGATGCCCTGCTATAAAACTATCTGCAGCTTTGGTCAGACAGTTTTAAATACAGTTATGAAACTAGTATTTGGCAAGTTTCATTTATGGCACATGTGTCAGGCACTGTTCATCTCCGACAGGATAGTCTCACTACCTACACTTGACATTCAATGTCATTAGCATTGCCAAATCCACCACCAACTACAGAAACCTAGCTCGTCGACAACAATGTTGAATTCTGTGACAAATGACTCACTATCTATTAGGTATGTCATGAATACGATGGAATCTTATCCTCTTGTCTGATTGAGTAAAGCTCCAACAACATTCAAGTTGGACCCCATGCAAATTAAAGCACTTCATTGACACCCTTTGCACCACCCCTAATATTTGCTATCTCCACCACTGGCATTCATTTCGGCGGTCCACCAAAGCTACTCCGATTGTATCTGCATACATATTTGTCAGCTAAAAATTTATGGGCATGAGGCACTGTCTTTAGATTCCTCTTAAAGTTGTGCACTATTGCAATCAAGTCTAAACTCTGGAATGCCTATCCCATAGCACTGTGAGAGCAAATGTGCCTTGAGATGTTAACCTTTTTAAAAGCAATAGAAAGGAACTAAATTGTTTTGTCTGTGACACCCAGCTGCCCTAAATTAATAAATAGCTTTATGAAAACTATGCACTTGCTGTCAGATAAATCAGTTAAATTGTTATTAATATCCCATTGCCTTTGAATGTATCTTTTTATTGCCTGATCACCATGAAATGTCTTGAAGAGTTTTTTCTTCTTTCCTAATTTTGAGTAACATTTCAATTGAAAGTAAATGGTTGTCTGAAAACGATGCTTTAGCTGTAAAACTGCTTCATTTGTGCATTTTCAGGTTCGATACTGCAATTCACTCGATGAGGAAGAAAAGAAGGAATTGCGCCTTTTCAGCAGTCAAAGGAAAAGGGAAAGTTTGGGAAGAGGTACAGTTAGACCTTTCCCTATAACAATGACTGGTGCAATTTGCGAACAGGTAAGCAGTTACATTTTTAACGTTGATTGTTAGAAACTTGAAATGACCAATGAAGTAAATCTTGATTTAAAATATATACTGTGGACATGGGTCTGGTGAAGGAGCCTGAGAAGGCTCGTGAAAAGCACAAACAATTAATAAGACTTACTTTGTTATTGTATAATTCAATATAAATATAATTTTAAAATTAACTATACATTTTTTAACAACATTGTAACTTCTTGATTTTCCTTTCTATTTTCCCCTCCACAAGTCAAGTTGCACTTTCACTGGGAATCAACCAGAAACCAAATCCAATTCCTCCGAACTTCATTCAGTTCATTGTTACTGTAGTGCAGCCAAGGTTAGAAATTCAGCAACATGGATAGAAGCTATTCAGTCTCAGTGTATTTGACTCAAAGTTTGCAATTTTATTACCATGTAAGAAATCACCAAAAAAAATGTGTCATATTAGAATACTTAATTGGTACTTCATTCATCATTAGACAAACTAATTCCTTCTAGTACAGCTTATTATTACTGCACTACCTTCTACATAATGTACTGCAATTACTTATCAATAGCACATCCCAATCCTGCAATCTTTTGCACCAAGAAGGACAAAGGTATCAGGCATGTGGGAATATCATTACTTGGATGTTGCAAATGGCAGACACTGTATGGGTTCAAGAAGAGCAAGTCACGTTTGACAAATTTACTGGAGTTATTTGAGGATGTAACCAGCATAATGGGTAGAAGGGAACAGGTTAATATTCAATACTTGGATTTCCAGAAGTCAATCAATAAGTTGCCACATAATTAACTTATCCATTAAATAAGAATACATGGGTTTGGGGGTAATGTATTAGCATGGATAGATGATTGATTAACCAATAAAAGGCAGAGAGTTGAGGTAAATAGATGCTTCTGCAGTTAGATGTTGATGATGAGTGGATTGCTGCAGGGGTCAATGCTGGGCCTGCATCTGTTCACCCTATGCTTTAACCATTTGGAAGAGTAGCAGAACTAAGTTTATCGATGATATGATATTGAATGGAAAAGCAAATTGTGCAGAAGATGAGGAGAGATAGAGATGGGTTAGGTGAGTGATCAGAGGTCTGGCAAATGGAGTACATCATTGGTAATTCAGAGGTCATCCACTTTGGAAGGAAAGATAGTGGATCAGGTTTTTTAAATGGTGAAAGTTTGCAGCATGTTGTTGTGCAACAGGATTTGGGCATGATTATAGATGAATTGCCAAAGTTTGGTTTGTACGTACAACAGTTAATCAGGAAGATAAATGGTATGTGGCCTTCATTGCTAGAATGGTTACATTTAAGAGCAGGGTGATTTCTACTATAACTGTACAGGGTATTGGTAAGGCCACACCTGGAGGACTGCATGTAGTTGTGGTCTCTTCATTTTGTATACTGCCTTTGGAGGCAGTACAAATGTGGTTGATCAGCTTGATTCCAGAGAATAGGGGGTGAGCATGTGAGGAGAGATTAAGTTGCCTGAGAATATACTTGTTGGCAGCATGGTTAGCATAAGGTTGGCATAGTTAGTGTCGTAGTTAATGCAATGCTATTATAGCGTCAGCAATCCAGGTTCAAATCTGCAAGGAATTTGTACCTTTTCCCTGTGTCTGTGTGGGTTTCCTCTGAGTGCTCCAGTTTCCTTTCCCTCCACCCCCTCACCAAAAACATATTGGTGTTGTAGTTTAATTGGGGTATTTGGATGACATAGGCCAGAAGAGCCAGTTACCATATATATATATATATATATATACACACGCTTATTTAAATATTTATTTATTTATATATATATATATATATATATATATATATATAGTTATAAAAGGGGTAGATCAGATCAAGGCAAGGAAGTTGTTCCCACTGGTAGGTGAGAATAGAACTGGGAGATTCAGGGGAGCAGATTTAGGATGGAAATAAGAACTGCTTTTCGCAGAGTGTAGTGAATTTGTGGGATTTTCTTTCCAAGGAAGCAGTAATTCCCATTAAATATATTTAAGATACCATATAACCGTTTACAGCACGGAAACAGGCCATGTCAGCCCTTCAAGTCCGTACCGGTTCACTTGAACAACTCCACTAGCTCCTCCGCAAACTCCTGAAGAAGTAGAGGCTTTCTTCATGATGCCATTGGTGTGTTGGTTCCAGGAAAGATCTTCCGAGATAGTGTGGTCGAATCGAGCATACAATACATGCAAACAGAGAATCAGACGGAATCCTCATCAGAAGTCCATGGTCAGAGATTTTTGCATAGAAGCACAATTAAGGGTTTGGGGAAAAGGCAAGTAGATGAATCAGAGTCCATGGCCAGATTAGCAATGATTGTTAAATGGCGCAGAGCAGACTTGACAGGCCAGATGAGTACTCCTGCTCCTATTTTGCCTTTGAACCTGACTTGTTTCTTCATTGTCATTTGATTCTAAATCTTACAGTGGCCTTATGAAAATTCTGTTGGAAACCTTCATCAGAAGGACTGCAGTGGTTCAAAAAGGCAGCTGAACTCCACTTGCACGGGCAATTTTAGATGATTATAAATACTGACCTTGCCAGCAAAGCCTGGATGTCATAAAATTAGCAAATATGTTTTTTAACATTGGCATGGACTTGCAGATTTCTTCAGTACATATCAACAGATAGCTCACACTCAAACCTATTTTGATGATCCTTTCTGCTCTAAGCCAATTTTTTACTTTGGCTATTTTATTGCTCTAACCCTTGTGTTAGGCATCTTAATTTCATCATTTCAAATCAGAATTAAATGATGACAAAGGGTGACACATTGCATACTTAAGCAGAAAAATAACCTGATAAAATTGCCAAGATTTTAACTTCCCTTCCCTCCCACACCCACATCTTTGAGTTGATTAATTATTCTATTTATTCAGACAGTTGATGTTCCTGTAAATCATTGGAAAATCTAGAAATATAGGATACTGTATCATTTAACTGCCATTTGTTAATTTGCCCAATTGTTGACATTCATTTTGGGTTCTCTTTGTGTGTATTTGCATTGTCTGGTCTTGTGTTGTGATTAAGAAAAGAGGAAAAAAATAATCTCTGCTTTCCTGTGATCACTAGTTCTCTTTGAGAACTGTTACCTGAGCAAATGTGTAGGTTACAGTTGTGAAAATGTTACAGGGAGTCATGTCCAAATAATTGCAGATTTTTTTTTTCATCTCCCTATAAAACTTTATGGGCCTAGAATCGCATACCTTGTTCCAAATCTTGGAGAAATATCTAAAAGTGAGGTATTGCCATTAACTATTTATTTAAAGTTTCGTTCAGAGAGCCAGTAGCAAAAAAAAAACGTTCTTGGAAGATGGACACACAAAGAAAAGTTGCATACGCATTTTTAACCTTTGTCTCTAAAATAATTCTACAAGTAATGAATTCTCTTTTTTTCTTAACAAATTGTGACTTCCCCTCCTCTGCCATCAACTCAGCCCTGACCTGCATGTCCTCTATTTCCCGCACATCTTCCAGGCCTAGGCTCAACAAGAACAGGATTCCCTTTGTTCTCATTTACTCAACCACCAGACTCCGCATCCAACATATTATCCTCTGCAATTCCCACCACCTGCAACCTGATCCCACCACCAGGCACAGTTTGAACCTCTCAACTCTCTGCAGGTACCGTTCCCTCTGTGACTTCCTGGTACATTCATTGCATTCCACCAATTAACCCATCGGTACCTACCCCTATGACTGCACGGAGTGCTACACTTGCGCTCACACCTCCTCCCTCACCACCATTCAGGGCTCCAAACATTCTTTACAAGTGAAGAAACACTTGTGAATCTTCCAGGGTTATCTACTGCATCTGGTGCTCCTGATGAGGCCTTTTCCACATTAGAGAGCCTGGAAGCAGACTGGGAGATCATTTTGTTGAGTACCTTCGCTCTGTGCTCTGCAATATCGGGGACTTTGCCGTGGCCAACCATTTCAATTCCACACCCCATTCTCATGCGCTGCCCATCCGAGGCCACCTACAAATAGGAGTAACAACACCTAATATTCTGTGTGGGCACTCTCCAACCAGATGGCATTGCCATTGACTTCTCCAGTTACTGTTAGGCCCCTCCCCTGTCCCTCTCACTCTTTCCCTATCCTTCTGTCACCTTTCCTCCAGCTCTCTGTTCAGAGAGCTGCTGCTTCCCCATCACTTCTCAGCTTTTTTCTCTTCTGGCCTCCCACCCATGTCCATCTCTGCCCTCTTGCCTGTTGGCCTTTGCTCCTCCCCTTTCCCTTTCTCCCCTCCTCCTCCTTCCTTATTCAGGTTACTGCCTGTTCTCTGCTCATACCATGATGAAGGACATTAGCCTGAAACCTTGGCTATATATCTTGACTTTCTATGGATGCTATGTGTCCTGCTGAGTTTCTCCAGCATTTTTCTGTATAAAAAATGAAATGTCTTACTATTTTTCACAATTTAACTGGCAATAAAAACACAATTAGTTCAAGAATTAATGACAAAATGTTAGTAACTAAGATTTTCAGAAAGATGGAGACGTAATTACGATTTACGATAAAAATTGCAAACCCTTTTGAATTGATTCAGACATGATGGTTTATGATGAAATGTGACCTCATTAACCTTGGTACCAGCTACAAATTATTTTGTTTGTATTTATAGTCTCTCAGGTATCTTTTTTAAAATGTAAAATATGCCATAATGTTGTCTTCAATTGTTAATTAGTGTGGCGGTCAAATCAGTGGAGGAGACATCGCCGTATTTGCCTCACGAGCAGGTCATGGAATTTGCTGGCATCCTCGGTGCTTTGTCTGTGCAACGTGCAATGAACTGTTGGTGGATCTTATTTATTTTTATCAAAATGGGAAGATATTTTGTGGAAGACACCATGCTGAACATTTGAAACCTAGATGTGCAGCATGTGATGAGGTAAGTTAGCAAAAATAATATTTTTGATTTAAAATAGTTTGTTATATGAAATCAATAACTTTTAAACTTGATTATGATTACATATGTCTAATAAATTGTCACTTTATTGTCATCATCTTTTACTTTTATGTGTAAAATCAGAAATTAACTTTTGAAAAGTTTTGTTCTTATTGAAAATACCAGTTCCTGAAGAGATATGACAGGGTAGGTGTCCAGATATTTTCTCCGGTCAAAAATACTCAAATGAAGAACATGGTTACAAGATTAGGAGATAGAAATTTAAAACAAAACAATGTAGGAGCAAAATTTTGAACAATATGGTGAATCTCTGCGATTCTCTACCCCACAGGATTCTGGAGGCTCAATCATTGAGTATCATTGAAGTAGAAGATACATTGAGTGCTTTGAAGCATTGTTACAGTAGAGGAGGTTTAGGGCAGATCAGCCATGATCATATTAGAATAGTAGAGCAGGCTTGGGGGACTGAATGGCCTCCTCCTGTACTTTGTTTCTTAGAGTTATGTGACACAAAATGAGAAATGGAGATCAGCTGAGAGTCTGCAGGGATGACCACAAATGCCAGTAAGCTATTTACACTTTTACCTGCTCGAAGGAGTCGAGCAGTTACACAATACTGAATTCTTAATACTTGCTAGTCTTTATGTTTGGCATTTACTTTATATAATAACATTGTTTACAAGTATCTTGTCCATTACTTTGAGCTATTTTGAAACAGATAAGAAATCTATGTTTTCTGGGCTGGCATTTGTCATCTGATGCAAAACCATATTATCATTTAATTTATCCTATACACTGGGCAAAACTGCTTGCTTCACAGAGATGCATTATGGTTGCTAGCATATCTGTCTGCATGACACACTCAAACAAAAAGCATGTGAAATATGTAACAAGTAAATGACCATAAAATGCTTGTCACCGGCAGCTTGCTGAAAATGCTGCATGTACTTCTGATAAGGAAGCATGCTTTTTCCTTCATCACAAAATATCTGGTCTATTTAAAAAAGCCTTCATCCACTTGGAGTTATGCTGGAGCAATAGGTACAGATGGGTGCCTCAACAGGCAACAAGATTCTATCAGCAAGTGTGAGAGCGTTTTAGTGAGATCAGAGCTACACTTTAATGGCACACCATTTTTCCATGGGTGCTTCAGTGGTGGTCTCTCTGGTGTATGCAATTCAAGCGTGGGCAAAAGGAGGGTATCCAAAGGCAGGGCAGACTTGGCAGGGTACTCCAAAGGATTATGGGCAAACTGGCTCTTGCGTGAGGTGCTTGAGGAGCAACATTTCCAGGATGTTTTTCCAAAGTAAACATTCTCTCCATTTGAAGAGAGGTTTCATCTGCTTTGATAGCGATCAGTAAAGAACATGTTGGCATTTATTTAAGAATGAAATCCCAGAGGTTTAAGGAGTGATAAATTTTCTCAGGTGAAAGGACTCTCTGCTCTCCTTGGCTTCTCTCCCCTCTTGTTCTTACTACGTATTTCTAGATCAGAGCCTTGGGAAGAGTACAACTACCATGACATAAAGGTTCCATTACCTAGATTTATCTCTGGATCAATGCAGAACTCTGAATGGGTTTATATTCTGGTTGTCACAGTGTGTTTTTTTGAGGGCACAATCGCTTTGCATGAGGAAGAGCAGATCAATGAGAGCCCCTCTTGATTGAGCTGTTAGGGTACACCTCTGTATAGGAAGATCCATCTCTGTGTGAAACCTTGCTAAACTTGTGCAGAGCGAAATTTTTAACAACAAATTAAATGAAATAATCTGCAGATCTGTTATGAAACAATATTAATGCTATGTTAATTTTTGACACAATTGGGTGTGTGGATTTGCTTCCCTGTTTTCCAAGGATAGGCAGCTGATTTTGGAGAACAAATATGGCCTAAAATCTTTGATAAGTTGAATAGCCACTGAGACAATTTGTACAAAATAGCTTGATGGAAACACCAAAAGAATGAAAGTTCTCCAACAAGTATTTTTTTGCCAGAGTCCTGCTATTTCCTCGGTCCAGGTCTGCCAATTCAGGTCAGCAATTCATCTTGGGCGGAAGCCAATTACCCTTTGGAAGATCTGTCTCAGAAGAGTACCCATGTAACTAACAGCTCTCTGCCTGGGTGAAGATGGGGCAACCAGCAAGCTTGATAGTTTGTAGAAATGGAATCTATTGTCTCTTTTACTTTGCTTGAATAACAGAGAACCTTCAAATCTTCAAAAAGCAAGATCCTCGTGATATTATGGTTCATGAAAATTCTGTTTTTTTGTTAACTTCCAAAACTCTTAAATCTATAAAGTTGATCTACTGATGTAATCATTTATTATAGCCTGAGTGTTATGAGAAGTATCAGTGAATAAAGTAATATTTAAAGACTATCAGAAATGTATATTTTTACAGATAATCTTTGCAGATGAGTGCACAGAGGCTGAAAGTAGGCACTGGCACATGAAACACTTCTGCTGCTTTGAATGTGAAACTGCCTTGGGAGGCCAAAGATACATCATGAAAGAAGGTCGACCCTATTGTTGTAACTGCTTTGAGTCTCTATATGCAGAATATTGTGATACTTGTGGTGAGCATATAGGTAAGTCTAATTTTTAAAATGAATTACGAAACAATTCAGACTTGCTGGCAAAGCTGTATTTATTGTTCAAACTCTTTGATGTATCTGGAGTCACAAATAGGCCAAAGCAGATAAGCAAGGTATATTTTCTTGTATGAAAGACATTATTTTTAAAACAATTTTGTAGAGTCACGGTCCTTGTTATTATTTTACCTGTATGTTGCAAATTTTATTTAAATTCCCCAACAGCTAATGTAGGGTTCCAACCAATGCCTCTTTGTGCATCCTGTAATTTAACCATTTTCCTACTGTATCCTTACTTAATATTTAACCAAAGAATCATTCGAGTACATTTGGTGCTTTTACTAGACTTATTTTGTACTTTACACTATAGATTATTGGACATTTAAAAGCAGAAGTAAATACATATGTGATATTCTTGAGATACTTTTTATTTTTGGAACAGCTGAAGATAAAATCTTCTGCATGTGTTTACCTTGCAAGTTTCTTTTTTTCAAAAATACATCCAGATTTCATTAATAGTGAAATGTGGGGCTCTGATTTTTGTGTCAAAGCACTCTCAGATGTAATAATTATCAGCAAATGAATCTCCCAATTTCTTTCCTGCTTTTTTTTTCAGTAATGATTTCAAATTTATGATTCCCCTTCAATTCAACAATCTGAGAAAATAGTCTTCTGAGTCATTTTCAGAACTTTATTTTAATTGACATTTTAAATTTAAATAGATCTTTAGCTATTGACTAGTGGAAATAACTCCAGTAGTTTACAAATATATAACCCTATTATTTTCATTCTGGTAAATCTGTGCTGAATGCTTTAATAACATTTAACAGTATACACAAAACTGCATACATTTTTCTGATTGCAGTAAGCCCGTCTTTTTTAAATAAATGCCACATTTTTATACTAAGCTTCAAATTATAAAGCATAAACATCTTTTTATAATGGCATCATCTGTTGCATATTACTGAACTTTGCTCTTTTCCTTCCAATACGTCCATGTTTGACTTTTCATTGCATTTGGCTGTTCTGACTTAAAATCTAATTATATAGTGTGGTTTCACAGTGGAAATGATGGTTAAGTAATCCAGCAGCCTAATTCCATAATTCAGAATCAGAATTGTCATGAACAAGTCATGAAATTTGGTGTTTTGTGGCAGCATCATAGAGCAAACATTCATATTATAACCATCTTACAATATTAGTATATATATTTTTAAAAATGCACAAAAAATGCATTTGGTTCATTGATTATTCAGGAATCTGATGACAGTGGGGAAGAAGCTGACCTTGTGCCGTTGAGTGCCTGTCTTTAGACTCCTGTACCCTTTTCCCGATGGTAGCAGAGTGAAGAGGACATGGCCTGGGGCGTCTTTGAGGATAGAGGCTGCTATGAGTTGCCAGACCAGTTGGGTGAAATCCTCACCCAATTCAGACACCAGTGCCAAGATGGTATCAGAGATGAGTTTCCAGATCCTTTTACAGCTGTTGATTAGATGTCAATAACTAAATTAGCAATTTGAAAAAAAACGAGCTAGTCTCATCTTGTTCTTTAACATACTTCAGGGGACAAGATCTTCTGCCCTTATCTGACCTCAGTAATGTGACTTCAGACCCATGGCAATGTGTTTAACACGTAACTATCCTAGCTTGGCAAGCACTTAATTGCATCAAAATTGCTACTTGGAAACATAATAAGAATAAAACCCAATAGATCATCTGGTATTGACAGAAATTGAATTCAGAAACCAAATGGCATTAACATTGACTTCTCCAGTTTCTGTAACCCCCATCCCACCTTTCCCAATGTCCCCTTTCCTCTAGTATTCTCTCACTCTCTCTTTCTCTCTCTCTCTCTCTCTCTCTCTCTCTCTCCCTCCTTCTCCAACCCCAATCAACTCTCACCTTTCCTCTCTCCTATATATAACCATATACAGCACAGAACAGGCCAGTTTGACCCTAATAGTCCATGCCGGAACAAATCCCCACCCTCCTAGTCCCACTGACCAGCACCTGGTCCATACCCCTCCAATCCTCTCCTCTCCATGTAATTATCCAGTCTTTCCTTAAATGTAAATAACGTCCTTGCTTCAAACACCTCTGCCAGAAGCTTATTCCACATCCCAACCACCCTTTGCATGAAGAAATTTCCCCTCATGTTCCCCTTATAATTTTCCCCCTACAATCTCAAACCATGACCTCTGGTTTGAATATCCCCCACTCTTAATTGAAAAAGCCTATCCACGTTGACTCTCTCTGTCCTTTTTAAAATCTTGAACACCTCCATCAAATCCCCCCTCAATCTTCTACGCTCCAGAGAAAAAAGCCCCAGCCTGCTCAACCTTTCTCTGTAACTCAGACCCTGACGTCCTGTCAACATTCTCGTGAACCTTCTCTGTACTCTCTCTATTTTGTTTATATCTTTCCTATAATTTGGTGACCAAAACTGCACACAGTATTCCAAACTTGGCCTCACCAATGCTTTGTACAATTTCATCATAACATCCCAACTCTTGAATTCAATACTCCGATTTATGAAGGCCAACATTCCAAATGCCTTCTTCACCACTCTATCTACCTGAGTATCAACTTTGAGGGTACTATTTACCATAACGCCTAAATCCCTTTGTTGCTCTGCACTCCTGAATTGTCTACCATTCAATGTATATGACCTATTTAGATTTGCCTTTCCAAAATGCAACACTTCACACTTAAATTCCATCAGCCATTTCTCAGCCCACTCCTTTAGCTTTCCATATCTTTTTTTAAGCTACAGTAATCTTCTTCACTGTCCACAATACCACCAATCTTTGTATCATCTGCAAACTTACTTAACCAATTTACCACCCCTTCTTCCAGATCGTTAATATATATAACAAACAATAGTGGACCCAGGACCGATCCCTCAGGAACTCCACTAGTCACCAGCCTCCAATTTGACAAATAATTTTCTACCAGTACTCTCTGACACCTCCCATCCAACCATTGCTGAATCCATTTCACTACCTCCTTATTTATACCTAATGCCTCCACCTTTTTTCCTAACCTCCTGTGGGGAACTTTGTCAAAAGCTTTACTAAAGTCTGAATAGACAACATCCACAGCCTTCCCTTCATCAATCTTTTTCGTAACCCCCTCGAAAAACTCTATAAGGTTTGTTAAGCATGATCTACCCCTGACAAAACCATACTGACTACTTCCTATCTATCCTTGTTCTTCCAAATATTTGTAAATGCCATCCCTCAGAACACTTTCCATCAGCTTATCCACCACAGACGTCAGACTCACAGGTCTATAATTTCCTGGCTTACCTTTGGACCCTTTCTTAAACAGCGGAACAACATGAGCCACCCTCCAATCCTCTGGCACTAGCCCCATTACCAGTGACATCCTAAATATCTCTGTTAATGGCCCCACTATTTGTACACTAGTCTCATTGAGTGTCCTTGGGAATACATTGTCCGGATCTGGAGATTTGTCCACCTTTATCTTTTTCAACACAGCCATCACTACCTCCTCGGTTATCCTTATATGCTTCATGACCTCCCCACTATTTTTCTTTACTTCAACTGGTACAATATTTTTTCCTTAGTGAATACCGAGGAAAAGAAATCATTTAAAATTTCCCCCATCTCCTTTGACTTTTCACATAGCCTACCCTCCCTATTTACAAGGGGTCCAATTTTATCCCTCACTAATCTTTTACTTTTAATGTACCTATAGAAACCCTTTGGATTTATTTTTACTCTGCCTGCCAAAGCCTCTTCGTGCCTCTTTTTGGACTTTCTAATTTCTTTCTGAAGATTTTTTCTACACTCCTTCAATTTCAATTTCTCATCACCCTGCTGTTTATACCTCTTGTACACCTCCCTCTTTCTCCTAACCAAATTTCTAATATTCCTCGAAAACCAAGGCTCCCTATGACTTCCAGCCTTTCCTTTGATCCTCACTGGGACATATCTACTCTGTACTCTCAAAATTTCTTCTTTGAATATTCTCCATTTTTCATTTACATCCTTGCTGGAAAAAATCATATCCCACACAATACTCCCCAAAGCCATTCTCATTCCTTCGAAATTTGCTTTTCTCCAACTCAGAACCTTAACTTTAGGCCCTTCTCTGCTCTTCCCTAAAACTACCCTAAAACTAATAGAGTTGTGATCACTAGACCCAATTTGTTCTCCAACATTAACCTCAGACACCTGACCTATCTCGTTCCCTAACAGGAGATCCAGTAATACACCATCCCGAGTCGGTTCCTCTATGTATTGATTAAGAAAACTATCTTGCACACATTTGACAAACTCGAGCCCTTCCAGCCCTCTTACTGTATGGGTATCCCAATCAATGTGAGGGAAGCTGTGGAAATTGAGACAAACTAATACAATTTGATTGGGATTACAGAAACATGGCTGCAAGGTGGGCAAGCCTAGGAACTTAACATCCCAGGGTATACAATATTTAGGAGGGATCGGCAAGAAAGAAAAGGGGGTGGAGTAGCTTTGATGGTGAGAGAAGGGACCGACACAATTGACAGGAAGGATATTAACTCGGAAGATGCGGAATCTATATGGGTAGAACTGAGGAATAGCAAGGGGTGGAAAACGTTAGTGGGGGTGGTATATAGGCCTCCAAATAGTAATGTAGAGGTGAGGGAAGGCATAATAAGAGAAATTAGAGAAGCGTGCTATAAGGGAACAGCTGTCATCATGGAAGACTTTAATTTACATATAGATTGGACTAGCCAAATTAGTAAAAATACTGAAGAGGAGGAATTCCTTGAATGTTTACGGGACAGTTATCTAGACCAATATGTCGAGGAACCAACTCGGGAGCAGGCCATTTTAGACTGGGTATTATGTAATGAAAAGGGGCTAATCAGCAATCTTGTTGTACGAGGCCCTTTGGGTAGGAGCGATCACAATATAATTGAATTCTCACTCGACATGGAGAGTGAAGAAATTAAAACCGAGACTAAGGTCCTGAATTTAAATAAAGAGAATTATGATGGTATGAGACGGGAATTGAGTAAGATTGATTGGGTGGTGTTTATGGGGGGTTGACGGTGGATAGACAATGGAAAGCATTCAAAGATCTAATGAAAGAATTGCAGAAATCATTTATACCGGTTTGACATAAAAATAAACCAAAAAAGGTGACTCAACCGTGGATAATAAGGGAAATTAGAGACAGCATTAGGTCCAAAGGGAGAGCATATCAATTGGCCAAAAAAAGTACCAAATCCGAAGACTGGGAACAGTTCAAGATGCAGCAAAGGAGGACAAAGGGATTAATCAAGAGGGCAAAAATAAATTACGAAAGTAAGCTTGCGGCAAACATAAAAACCAACTGCAAAAGCTTTTATAGATATGTCAAGAGGAAAAGATTGATGAAATCCAGAGTAGGTCCATTGCAGTCAGAATCAGGGGAATATATAATGGGGAATAAGAAAGTGACAGACCAATTAAATTCTTACTTTAGTTCTGTTTTCACAAGAGAGGATACAAATAACCTCCCAAGGATGTTGGGAAACATAGAGACTAATCCAAGGGAGGAGCTGAAAGAAATCAGCGTCTCTAAGGACATGGTCTTGGGGAAATTGAAGGGATTGAAGGCCGATAAATCCCAAGGGCCTGATAATCTACATCCTAGGGTACTTAAAGAAGTGGACATTCAGATAGCAGATGCTTTAAGAATTATTTTCCAGAACTCGATAGACTCAGGATCAGTACCCATGGATTGGAGGGTAGCTAATGTTACCCCACTATTTAAAAAGGGGGGTAGAGAAAAAGCGGGGAATTATCGGCCAGTGAGCCTTACATCAGTAGTGGGCAAAATGATGGAATCCATTATTAAGGATGTAATAGCGGAGCATATGACTAGCAGAGAAGGGATCGGACAGGGTCAACATGGATTTACAAAAGGTAAATCGTGCTTGACAAATCTATTGGAATTCTTTGAGATGGTGACAGGTAAAATAGATGGGGGAGAGCCAGTGGATGTGGTGTACCTGCATTTCCAAAAGGCCTTCGATAAGGTTCCACATAAACGACTGGCATGCAAAATCAAGGCTCATAGGATTGGGGGCAAGGTATTGATGTGGATTGAGAACTGGCTGGCAGGTAGAAGACAGAGAGTTGGGATAAATGGCTCATTTTCTGAGTGGCAGGCGGTGACCAGTGGGGTACCACAGGGATCTGTACTGGGACCCCAGCTGTTCACAATTTGCATTAATGATCTTGATGAGGGGATTGGATGTAATATCTCCAAATTTGAGAACGACACTAAGCTAGGAGGGGTTGTGAGCACTGAAGAGGGAGTCAGGAAGCTCCAGTGTGATTTGGATAAATTGGGGGTCTGGGCAGATACATGGCAAATGCACTACAATGTGGATAAATGTGAGGTTATCCACTTTGGTAATACAAACCAGAGGGCAGACTACTATTTGAATGGCAATAGATTGGGAGATGGGAAAGTGCAGAGAGACCTAGGAGTTCTTGTGCTCCAGTCACTGAAGGCAAGGATGCAGGTACAGCAGGCGGTTAAAAAGGCAAATGGTATGTTGGCCTTCATATCAAGAGGATTTGAGTATAGGAATAAGGATACCTTACTGCAGTTGTACAGGGCCTTGGTGAGACCACACCTGGAGTATTGTGTGCAGTTTTGGTTGCCTTATCTGAGGAGGGATGTTCTTGCAATGGAGGGAGTGCAGAGGCGATTCACCAGGCTGATACCTGGAATGGCCTGAACAACTTATGAGGAAAGATTGCGCAATTTGGGATTGTACTCGCTGGAGTTTAGAAGATTGAGAGGGGATCTCATAGAGACATATAAAATTCTGGCAGCACTGGACAGAATGGATGCGGAAGGGATGTTTCCGATGGTGGGGGAGTCCAGAACCTGGGACCATGGTTCGAGGATAATAGGCAAACCATTTAGGACCGAGATGAGGAGGAATTTCTTTACCCAGAGGGTGGTGAATCTGTGGAATTCATTGCCACAGAGAGCAGTAGAGGCAGGTTAATTGAATATATATAAGAGGGAATTAGATATATTTCTTCAGTATAAGGGAATTAGGGGTTAAGGAGAAAAGGCGGGGATGGGGTACTGAACTTTAAGATCAGCCATGATCTCATTGAATGGCGGAGCAGGCTCGAAGGGCCGAATGACCTACTCCTACTCCTATCTTCTATGTTTCTAAGTTAAAATCTCCCATGATCACTACCTTATGTTTAGTACACATATATGCTATCTCCTTACAAATTTGTTCTTCCAATTTTCTTGGCCCATTTGGTGGTCTATAATACACTGCTATTAGTACCCTCATGCCTCCTCCACCCCTCAATTCCACCCAAACAGTCTCACTGGATGAGCCCTCCAAACCATCCTGCCACCTTACGGCAGTAATGTCCTCCTTAACAAGCAGAGCAATTCCACCCCCTTTTTTACCCCCTGTTCTATCACATCTAAAACATTTGTATTCTGGAATATTTAGTTGCCAGTCCTGACCCTCCTGTAACCAGGTCTCACTAATTGCCACAACATCATGATTCCAAGTGCCAATCCATGCTCTAAGCTCATCTACCTTGTTCACTATGCTTCTTGCATTAAAGTACATGCATTTCAGAGAATGACCCTCACATCTATTCCTATTCTACCTTTTACCTTAACCTCCATCCTTCCTTTGTTATCTTTATCATTCTTAACTAGGTGGCCATGCACCCTAGACACTGCTCGCAAACTCTGCTCTGCTCCCCACCTCCCTGCCAAACTAGTTTAAACCCTCCCCCACAGCTCTAGCAAATCTGCTTGCCAAGATATTGCTCCCCCTCCAGTTCAAGTGGAGTCCGTCCCTTTTGTACAGGTCCGACCTTCCCCAGAAGAGATCCCAATGATCCAAAAATCTTATCCCCTGCCCCCTGCACCAGCTCTTTAGCCACGCATTCATCCTCCACATCCTCCTATTACTACCCTCTCTAGCGGGTGGCACCGGCAGCAATCCAAAGATTACTACCTCTCCATATCCTTTCTTTTTATGGTATTTTTATTGAAGTTTGCATAATACAAAAAGTAAACAATACAATTATATACTGAAATACAGATTTCAAAGAAAAAACGCCCCCCTTAATTCAAACCCTCTGCCACTATACAAGGTTGGGGAAAAATCTAACGTGGGCATCAAGTGGCGATAACTTGGAAATAGACAACACAGCATTGAAGCTTATAACAACCCTGAAACTAGATTGTGGTAATGGTCCATTAAAGGCCAGCCCCATCTCTTTAGGAAATTAGTATTTGAATCTTTAATGGCATATCTAATTTTTTTCTAAACTTAAACAAGACATAATATCATTTAACCATTGTGTGTGTGCAAGTGGAGTGTTATCTTACCATATAATCAAAATTCACATCTGGCTATTAACGAAGTGAAAGATAAAATTCGGCTTCGAGTTGGAGTCAGTAATACATCCACATCTTGAAATGATCCGAAAAGAGCAATTAAAGGGCAAGGTTCCAATTTAACCTTAAGAATAACTGATAATGTTTGAAAAATATCTTTCCAAAATTTTTCTAAACTAAGGCAAGTCCGAAGCATGTGAATCAAAGAAGCCTCAGCAATTTTACATTTGCCACATAGAGGATTTATATCAGAATAAAAATGAAATAATTTAACTTTAGATATCTTTGGCTTGGCTTCGCGGACGAAGATTTATGGAGGGGTATGTCCACGTCTGCTGCAGGCTCGTTGGTGACTGACAAGTCCGATGCGGGACAGGCAGGCACGGTTGCAGCGGTTGCAAGGGAAAATTGGTTGGTTGGGGTTGGGTGTTGGGTTTTTCCTCCTTTGTCTTTTGTCAGTGAGGTGGGCTCTGCGGTCTTCTTCAAAGGAAATTGCAGCCCGCTGAACTGTGAGGCGCCAAGATGCACGGTTGGAGGCGATATCAGTCCCCTTTATATATGTACTAAATAAACAATGTCATGCACAAAGAGAGGTAATATTAATCAGATTACAAATTAAATCTCAAGCCTCATCAGAGAATGAAAGATTCAAATCCTGTTCCTAGTCTCTCTTGATCTTAACTAATGAAGCCATTCTTAAATCAAGCAAATTGCTTTGAAAAGGGATATTGAACCTTTATGAGAAAGTTATAAAATCAAGAATATTTGCTTTGGTAATTTGCAGAAAGTCAGGGAGTCTGAAATTGAACAAAATATTTAACTTGTAAATATACTTTAAAAATGCATCCTTTTGTTGCCCTTTAAGCCCATTACTTTTTGACTTGGTATTGGAACCTTTAGCAATTGCTTTTCATGAAAGTAGAGATCTTACTGGGATCTTTAGGAATGGCAATGAACACAAGGTTTCCTTTTATGCAGATGATCCTCATCATATCCATTTCACACCTTCTGTCTCTTGGTCTGTACTTGTCTTCCTCCCATTCTTGCGTTTTCTCAGCCTTTTAATACAGGCTCCTATCTGCTCTTTACTCATTCTTGAGGAAGGGCTCAGGTCCGAAACGCTAGCTATATATCCTTACCTCTATGACCAGTGCGAGACCTGCTGAGTTCGTCCAGCATATCTGTATTTTTATTGTAAAGTCTAACCCAGCTCAGTCAACACCATAACATCCGGGGACTGGTACCTGATTTGGAAGCGGATTTCCACCAACTGGTCTGGCAAAAGCCTTGCGTGGTTGCACGCTCAATCCTAAGTACATTCTAACTCACTATCAGGATGCATGACATCAGAGATGGTGACAAAAGGAAGTGGTCTTACGATCCTTGAACTTTTACATCATTACGAGAGAAATGCTGGAAGTTACCATTAAGGATCTAGCTATAGGACACTTGGAAAATTATTTTTAAAATAGGACACGGGCAAGGAAACTTGGATTTTTTTTTAGGTAATTTGCAGAATGGATAAGGGCGAAAAGAGTTGATGTCATGTATCTGGATTATCAGAATGTTAGATACAGTCCAACACAAAGAATTTTAAACAAATCAGAGCACATAATTATTAGTCTAGTGAACCTTCTCTAAAATTATTCAATTGGATTTACAGCCTTTTTTTAAAAAGATCAAGACTGTACACAGTACTTTAGATATAGTCTTCTATATCTCATCTTCAACTGCATACTTAATTGAAGCATAACCTACCTATTCTTATTTAATATCTTGATAGAAACAATAACTTTCCAAATATTTCAGGATGAGCCTACAATGGGGAATTTTGTCAATATTTACCATATTCACAACTCCACCTTCATCAATCTGCTTTGTCATCTCAAAAAACTCAATTAGGTTCATGAGGCTCAACCTGCCCTCATGAAGCCATACTTTCTATTCCCTTCTAAGACTTTGCTTCTCCAAATTCACTTAAATCCTCTCCCAAAGAATCCTATCCAATATTTTTTCATACCACTGGTGTACAATCCACCGGTCTATAGTTGCCAGGGTTCTCCCTATTGCCATGCTTGAACAATGCAGCAACATTTGCTATGCTCTAATTCTTCATTACCACTCCTATAGCTAGGGATAACAAAAGATCATCGTCAATGCCCCAGCAGTCTCTTCCCTTACTTCCCATAGTAACCTTATACATCCCTTCTGAACCCAGGGACTTGTCTGCCCTGATGCTTCTCAAAAGCTGCAACACTACCTCTTACTTAACCTCAACATGCTCTAACACATTGGCCTGGCCTTGCACTTTTAAGCTCCCTCTCCTTAGTGAACACTGAAGCAAATTATTCATTTAGGGCCTTCCCTGTCTCCTCTGCCATCAGACACATTTCTCACCACCACCCCCACCCCACTGGGGTAATGGAGATGCAGTGAAGCGTCTGGCCTTCATTTAAGAATGTGTTCATCATTTTGAAACTGGAATTTTTGTGGGGTTTCCTCCAGGTACTTCAGTTCCCTCCCATATCCCAAATATATGTGGGTTGGTTAATTAATTGACCTCTCTGATTTATCCCTTGATTGTAGGTGACCAATGGAATCTGGGATGAGTTATCAATGTTGTGGAAGAATAAAATGAGATTAGTGTAAGATCAATGTAAATGGGTGCCTAATGGTCATCAAAGATGGTTTGCTGGACAGGCAATTACAATTAAAACAAACCTGTAGTTTTTGTGAGCAGTTAACCATATTATAACTGACAATATTTCCCTCACCTGAGGGAAGGTAAAATCATCCAAGATTGCCATTCTTTCTCATTTTCCCTTCTCAAAATCTGTCTTCCACAGAGTATCAAAAGTTATTTATACACATGGACTTGTTCCCAGAATATGCTTCCAAGTTTTTGGGAGACCAGAATGTTGATAAATTAAAATTACCATGGGGAAAAAAAATTGAAATGTTATTAAATTGCCTGATGTGTACACACCATGATTTATTTTGCTTTCAATTATGGCTAATTCATTGCATATGAAGTTTGCCTAAAATACTTGAAAATCTATTTCCCTATGAAGGGAGTGTGAAATTGTATGTATTTTTTTTTCATCAGTCAGCTTTACATGTTGTTAACTCTTCATTTTTTTCACCATATGAACTTCTGCCAAGTACCACCACTCATTGTGTGATGTCCGTTCTATTATTTGTGTGATCCAATCGAAGCTCAGTCATATGCAAGACTCGGGTACTCAAACTGCAGTTGCCCCTGTCATTTCTGATTATTCGATTTAGGTATTTAATAATTTTTTAAACTCCCATTTTTTTAAGGTATTGACCAAGGGCAAATGACATATGACGGTCAGCACTGGCACGCTACTGAGATGTGTTTCTGCTGTGCACGCTGCAAGAAATCGTTACTTGGACGACCTTTCCTACCCAAACAAGGGCAGATATTTTGTTCCAGATCGTGCAGCATTGGGGAGGATCCTAATGGCTCTGATTCTTCTGACTCTGCATTTCAAAGTGCACGATCAAGAGAGTCACGGCGGAGTGCTAGAATAGGCAGAAAGAGCAATAAAGTAGAAGACAAAAGCTTCAGGCAAACAATTTCACAACCTTCAATGAGCAGATATTCCGTAGATATTGTTGATCCACTTTCTCAGCAAATGGACATGCTTGGTCTTTCTGGCCAAGCTGCCAGCTTAAACAAAGAAGCACTATGGAAAACCAGAGATACCTACCAGTTTGATGGTAATTCTACTGAGAGGGCTACATTTACAGAAAGACCTTCTCAACCTCTCAGTCAGTATAATGTAAGGACTGAATTCAATCCAACACAATGTAAAACCAATCAAACAGATATATGGGGAAAAGAATTTAATACAAAGAGAAGTTCAGCTGCTATCTTGAAAGATCATAGTGATAGTTTTATTCAAGAAAAGAAAGATGATTATTATCCTGCAGCAGTCAGAACTCAGGAAAGTTTCAATAGTGCTTCAACGCATAGTATTCCTGAACCTCGATCAAATCCAACTGTGCAAGGATATGAGATGGAAAGAGAATTGATTTCTCATCAGTGTCGAACCCGACATCCAATCAGTGCACTTAGTTTCACTGATCAACTCACACTTCTGGAACAAACCCCAAGGGAATCAATAGAATCTCTTGCACTTTCAAATGCAACAGGTACAGTATTAGTTCTGATTATTAAAATAAATGTATTGGATGGTACAGTTACTGAGCTTTAAGGAGGCTAACCCATTTCTGAATTAGAGCAAAAGCTTTGGGATCTGTGCTGAAGTGGCAAGGAGATCAACAGTTCCATTAATCATGTCCCACGCCCATAATTGGAAAAACAAGATTTAAATTTTAAATTTAGATATACAGCATGGTAACTGGCCCTTTCAACCCACAAGGCTGTGTTGCCCAAATGACCTACAACCCCAGAACATTGTGAATGGTGGGAGGAAACCAGAGCATCCAGAGGAAACCCACACAAACATGGGGCGATCGTACAAACTCCTTACAGACGGCACCAGATTCGAGCTTCAGTCACTGGCTCTTTAACAGCATTGCGCAAACCACTACACTAACCATGCCACCATGATGGCTAAACACTTCCTATCACCTCCTCCATCAAAGTTATGTAAGCTTCTGGATATGGCAAAAGCAACTGAGATAAGTCCATAGTCAATGGGAGGAAAATAAACTCTGGGAAAATTGCCTGCCATCCCATTTTGGAGATCAAGATTCTCTGGAAAATCATGTGAACAAAAACTTACCCCAGTATTACTTTGCTAATTGTTAAGTTGCAGCCAAAATAAATCTGATGACAATTTTCTCTTTTTCTGAGAATGGAAGAAATATGAAGGTTGAATGAAATTATGTTGAATCTCAACTTGTTATGTGGAATTTTGAAGAATAAAATTTCAACAGCAGGCAACATGCACAGAAGGCTAGAGCCAAGTAACCAGAGTCAGTTGGCATCACATTTGGTATAGCGGTTAGCTCAATGCTTTTACAGCACCAGCGATTGGAAATGGGGTTCGAATTCTGCACTGTCTGTAAAGAGTTTGTACGTTCTCCCCGTGTCTGCATGGGTTTTCCCCAGGGACTCCGGTTTCCTCTCACCATTCAAAAAGTACTGGGGATGTAGGTTAATTTGGTGTAAAAATTGGGAGGCATGGACTCATCGGACAAAATGGCCTGTATTTCTATTTTTTTTTCAATTGATTTAAAATTTATTTACTTGCTACTTATCTCTGCTCCTGCTAAGAACATAGCTAACAGTTTCTTGAAAGGAATTTCAGAATATTTATTTTAATTTTTGCATCACGTTGTTTAAAAGCTTATTCCTTGGCCCTCCCCAAATCAGTAAAACTCCTCTTCAATCGTCTCATTAATTTATATATTTATGTCAGATTACTTTTTGAGTAAATAGACCAAATGTGTCAGCCTCCCTGAGTAACATTGTATTTTTCCTCAGTCATTGTGTATTCCAAAACTAGGGATAATTCCTCCTGATGTGGTTCATCCAAGGACATGTATAATAAGTAAAAGATGTCCATTGCTTTGCACTCTGTGTCGATCCTGGTTACTTTGCTGTAGCATTCTGTGTAGGTTGCCTGCTGTTGTCAAAATTCCACATAATAAGCCGAGAGTTAACATAGTTTCATTCATCCTTCACTAAAGTAGGATATTTCTTCCACTCTCAGAAAAAGAGAAATTTGTCATCAGATTTATTTGGGCTGCAACTTAATACTTAGCAAAGTAATCAAGTCAAGTTAAATTTAAATTTTACATTTACTTCTACTTAAATTTTTTAATTTAGATCTACCGCACAATCACAGGCATTTTGGCCACAAATTTGTGCTGCCCTATTTACACCCAATTGATGTTAAACCTCCGGTGCATTTTGAACTGTGAGAACAAACTGCACAGCACCTGGAGGAAACCCATGCAGACACATATGTGTGTGTGTGTGTGTGTGTTTGATAGCTATGCCACATATAAGTATAAAAGATCATTAAAAGTTTTTAAATAACTTGGTTAAATAACATACGAATCTTAACTTTCCTGTCATCAATTTCAGTGGCCTTACTGTCCTAGTGCCAAAACCTCTGCTCAGGAATTTCCCAGTTATGGGATATCTGCCAGCAAATCAATCTTCGATGTTGGTAGACTTGGCTCTGATTAATTAAAAGCAATTTGCAGTATTATATTCTGAATAGATGCTAAATACCATCATACTGAATCAGAACAGTTTCTTTTCATGCATGTGGAGTGACAGTATTCTCCAATTATAAACAGCTTACTTAATTATAAACAACACACAATGAAAGTCTCTTTCCTGTAAGTCAGCTGATTTTTTTAATATTCTGTGATCACCAACTATATTTATGCAAATTGTAAAAGGACATTAAGAAAAATTATTTTGGAGGTTCAGATCTTAACATTTAAATCTAGTTTGAATTAGATTGAAGGAATTTCATTCTATTCTCATTTTTGTGATAGAGTATTTTATTCTAAACCAGCTGCTCACTTTTTTAATATTGAAAGCAAATTATTATATTTTCAGGGGCTTCAATGGAAGGTGGTGCCAGGCGCCAAGAACATTTGTCCAGATTTTCAATGCCAGATTTGAGCAA
Source organism: Narcine bancroftii (assembly GCF_036971445.1). Classification (NCBI taxonomy): domain Eukaryota; kingdom Metazoa; phylum Chordata; class Chondrichthyes; order Torpediniformes; family Narcinidae; genus Narcine; species Narcine bancroftii. Next base: position 37,802,946 of record NC_091473.1, read on the forward strand.
AGACTCTGGTATGAATGGATCAGAAAAACTTAGCAACATGGGTACACTCAATTCTTCTGCTAGATTTAGAAGCACTGAATCCATTCGAAGTCTGAACTCTGCTCAGCAATACCAGGATCTGCAGTCACCCTTGGATAGACTAAGGCACCCTTTGCAGTATAGACAATCATCGACACAGGGAAGGATGCCACCAGGGTTTGACTGCCCAGATGGTGCCATAAGCAACAGAATGCAAAGTAGCATGAGTGCAAGAATCACACCCATGAGTGAACGGACACAGAGGCGTATGCATAATCAAGAGAGCAACTCACGCCACCGTCGCCATAGATCAAGGAAATCTAGACGGTCTCGTTCCGATAATGCTCTTCACCTTGCTTCAGACAGGCAATATCAAATGAGGGACAGATCACATATGTTTTCAGGTGAAGAGTATGATCAGTTAATGATGCGAAGAAACAGCAGAGATGCATTTGGAAATGGTCAGTTGAGGGATCCATACCATCGGTATCCTAGAACAGCATCTGACTTGACACTGCAGAACCAAGTTGGTGAAAAGTTGCTCAGACCTTATTTTAAAGACCATGATGATTGGTGTTCCACCTGCTCCTCTTCCTCAGAATCTGAGGAAGAAGGATACTTTCTGGGTCAACCAATTCCACGTCCTGTTCAGCTTCGTCCCATTACTAGTGATGAGTTTATGTATGGTTATAATTCACCTATTCCTTTATCGTCCTCTCTGAGTGGCAGATACCAAGCACATTATAGAAAGAGACAAAAAGGCAAGAACTGCATTATCTCATAACATTTTGCACAATTTATTTCTAGCAAGAATGTAAACTAAAAGTTGCACTCGCATTAATTATTAAGAAGTAACAGTGGCAAAGGGCAATATGACTTAATCAATATTTAAAGCTACTACAATATTAACTGTGGTTAAATGAAGGAGTTTTTGCTTGCTTTTGGATTTTTTTGTAATATAATATCTAATATACATTCTACAGTTATAGTCTATCAAAAGCATAGTATACATAACTAGGATTCCATTGCCTGCACAGTTGTGAGCATGTTTACAACTTAAGATATTTGTCTATGATCTAATTGTGTACTGTACTTTCATTTCACTGCCAGTGTTTTGGATCAAGCTTAACAACAATCAAGCAATCAATATACCAAACAATGTTACAGAACTGTGTAACCTATTGTGTTTAAAATGCAATGTTATAATTAAAGTTAAAATTTCACTAAGTTAATTATATCTTCTGTAAATATCTTGAAAACAAGGATTTCTAAAGAAGTATTTTTATATTTTGTAATGTAAAAAGTGTTTTGAGGTAGTTGTTCATGCATGTTCACTTTATTTGTGCTGTTTTCAATGGAAATTTATTAAAATGTTGCATCCTTTAGCTAGTTTTTAATTTATTTCCAATTTTTATGTCACTTTCTCCTGGTTATCTCGAGTCCATATCTTGTAAAAATTGATGCAATTAGACCCTTCATGATAATCCATCTTGGTGAATCTACCTTGTGTGCATTTTATGGTATGGTTAAATGAACGGTTGACCTGTTTTCCCTCAATCCTTTTACCAAATGTTGTAACTTTACTGTGGTGTGCTGTTAGCCAGAATCAGACGCACACAAGGTAAAGACTGTACATCAGGCTTTAATCCACAAAGACTTCCACAGAGTGGAAGGGTGGCTATAGCTGCAGCAACTCTGAGTGAGGACTCGGGAGGCCAGCGCAGGCTTATATCCCGGAGGGTGATTGACAGCAAGCCAGGTGTTGTCCTGTTCCCTGACACTCCTGCAGGTACAGAGGTTGCGCCCTTCAGTAGGCTGGTGGTGTACCACATTCACCCCCTTCTTTAAAATTGTCCCAGGGGGCGGGGGGCATAGTAACAAGGAATCATACCCACTATACAAAATACAATATTTACAGATTGAGATGATCCGGCGGCCGCCAGGGTCCCTGTGACCGTCGTAGGACTGACTCCTGGTCACTGGTTGGAGGGGAAGTGGGGGGGGCTGGTGGCAGAGTTCTGTGTGACTGGTGCGGTTCCACGTGGAGGGGTGGCCAAATGGGCCAGGGTCGACGTGAGAGAGTCGCATTGGATGGGTGGGGGTGGAGGTTCATCCCCCAGGGCTGAAGCGGGCCCCAGGTGGTGAAGAAGGTCCTGTGCACCCCATAGCTGCCAGGGATGGGGATGTATACCGGACAACGTCGTCCTGGGCTGAAGGATGCTGTGGAGTGCGCCAGGTCCCTGGTTGGGACGGTATCCTCCCTGCCTCTGCCGAACCTAACATTGGCGTAGTTGTGGTTTGTGTGTAGGAGGAAGACCTGCTCGACCAGGGCTCCACCCTCCGTATGTGCTTATGCAGGAGCACCGGTCCCGGAGACATGAGCCATGCTGGGAATGACTTTCCAGTCGCTGACTTCCTGGGGAATGTGAACAGACGTTTATGAGGGGTCTCATTGGTAGCTGTACATAGCAGCGACTGAATAGCATGGAGTGCCTCGGGCAGAGCGTCCTGTCAGTATTCAATGGTCCACCTTTTCAACTTAAGAGACAGGAGGACTGTCTTCCAGACCACCCTGTTTTCGTGTTCCCTTGCCCATTGCCTCTCAGTTTATAACTCGTCGTGCGGCTGGTCACAATGCCCCTCGCCGTCAAGTATTGGCACATCTCGTCACTAATGAAACTAGACCCCCGGTCGCTGTGGATGAAAGCGGGGTAGCCAAACATGCCGAAGATCTGCCCCAAGACCTTGATGATGGTGGCCATGGAGGTGTCTAGGCAAGGGATAGCGAAAGGGAAGCGTGAGTACTCTTCCATTACCATGAGGAAGAAGATGTTACAGTTCATGGAAGACAGGGGCCCTTTGAAGTCCATGCCGAGACGTTCGAAGGGCCAAGTAGCCTTTATGACATGGGCCTGGGGCGGGTGGAAGAAACGGGGTTTACACTCCGCACAGACCCGGCAGGCCTCGTTCATGTCCCTGACGGTATATGGCAGGTTCAGGGACTTAATGAAGTGGTACAACCTGGTGACACCCAGATGGCAGAGGGACTCATGCAATGCCTGCAGCCTGTCATCGTGCATAGAAGCACAGGACCAAGAAAGGGCATCGGGGGAGTCGTTAAACTTCCTGGGGCGGTACTGAATGTCATAGCTATAGGTTTCCAGCTCGACTCTCCAGCGCAGGATCTTGTCGTTCTTGATCTTGTTCTTGTGGGTAGTGTTAAACATGAATGCCATGGCCCACTGGTCTGTGAGGAGGGTGAATCTCCTGCCAGCCAGGTAGTGGTGCCAGTGGCGGACCGCTTCCACAATTGCCTGGGCCTCCTTTTCAATGGTGGAATGCCCTAGCTCAGAGCCATGGAGGGTCCTAGAGAAGAAAGCGATGGGGCGTCCCCTTGGTTGAGGATAGCAGCGAGGGCTACCTCAGAGGCATCACTCTCCACTTGGAAGGGGGAGTCCTCATCCACGGCCTGCATCGTGGTGTCCACGATGCCCTGCCTGATGCGGATGAAGGCTGCCTGTGCCTCAGGTGGGAGGGGAAAAGTTGTAGCTTGGGCCAGTGGGCGGACCTTGTCCGAGAAGCGAGGAACCCACTGCGAGTAATAAGAGAATAGGCCAAGGCACCTGCAGAGGGCCTTTAGCATGGGGGGCGGGGAGAGAGGTAGCTCCATTAATGGGCGCATCCTTTCTGGATCTACCCCGACAACTCCATGGGCCACGATGTACCCCAGGATGGCGAGGCGGGTGGTGCTAAACACACACTTTTCCTTGTTGTAAGTGAGGTTCAGCTCCCCGGCCATCTGGAGGAATTTTTCCAGGTTAGCATCATGGTCCTGCTGGTCATGGCCACAGATAGTGACGTTATCCAGATACGAGAACATCACCTTTAGCTTGTGCCAGTCTACCATGCGATCCATCTCCCGCTGGAAGATGGAGACCCTATTCGTGACCCCAAATAGAATGCGGCGGAACTGGTACAGGCGCCCATCTACTTCGAAGGTGGTATAGGGTTTGTCCTTCAGGTGGATGGGAATTTGGTGATATGCCGACTTCAGGTCAATCATGGAGAAATCCCAGTAGCGGGCTATCTCATTGACCATGTTGGCGATCCTAGGCAAGGGATAGGCGTCCTGTTGGGTGTACCAGTTAATGGTCTGGCTGTAATCCATGACCATCCTGGGCTTACTTCCCCCTTTGACCACCAGGACTTGGGCTCTCCAAGGGCTGTTACTGAGCTCTATGACACCTTCCACCAGGAATCGCTGCCTTGATGAAGTCTCTGTCTGTGGCACAATAGCACTTACTTCTGGAAGTGATCAGCCTGCAGCCTAGCGTAAGATGTGGGAAGAGCACCGGTGGGGTATTGCGTAGTGTGGAGAGGCCATAGGTTGGCCAGGGCTGGAAGGTTGGCATGCTGTGTAACGTGAGTGGAGGTTGGGACCGCCCCCCGAAGGCAAGGGTGTTACTCTGCAGGTGTCCCTGGAAATTTAGGCCCAAGAGGACTGGGGCGCAATGTTTAGGCATGACCAGGAGCCTGAACCCCGTGTAAGTCTCTCCTCCCACAGTTATATGGACCAAGCAGCGCCCAAGGGTACCAACAGTCTTATCCTTGGCAGCGAGGGCGATCGAGCAGGTGGTGGGATGGACTTTTATCTCAGGGAGTGGGCCACGCTCGGGTGAATGAAGCTCTCAGTGCTGCCACTGTTGAACAGGCATTTTGTTACCTGCCTGTTGACTTGCACGTCCATCATAGACTGCCCGAGGTCGTGATGGATGTCCCTGGTCAGCGTGGTGGCAGCCAGGACCGTCTTGGGGTTGGAGTCGTCGCTCTCCAGTTGTGCGTGGTGATTTATGGCATCCGTAGGCATGGGGAGCGATGGAAGGGTGGCCTTGTCATCGCCTGTGTTGACCACATCAACGTTGGACGTGGGGTGCAGCTTGCGGCAGCTGATGGCGTCCGGAGGCATGGTAAGCGTTGGTAGGGTGGCCTGGTCATCGCCCGTGTTGACCATGTCATTCTCCTCATCTTCGGGGGCCCTCCGTGTTGGCCGCTGCCTGGTTCAAGATGGCGGTGGCACATGGGGTCTCACTGCATGGCTGGCCTCCTTCCGCAGTTGTGTTCATTGTGCCAGGGGAAGTGATGTCGTCACGACCGGCGGCAGTGATGTCATTATGTCTGCCGGAAGTGACATCACACTGTGAGCCGGAAGTGGCATCACGGTAGTTCTTGTTGAGCGGCACTGGCGGGGGCGGGGGCTGGTCCGGGTGCTCAGGGCACACGCTGTGATCGTCGCTGGCAGAGCCAGATGCTGTACCGTCGGAGTCGGGGAAGGTGGAAGTTGTAGCAGGGACAATGGCACCGCCCAGAACGTGCACATGGAAGGGTTTGCAGGGGAGGTGGGGAGGTCATAGAGGGCCGATAAGCTGCTGGCTGGTTTTGAGAGGCACACTTTAGCAAAGTGGTCTCTCTTGCCGCATCGGGAACAGTACTGGTTCATAGCTGGGCAGTTTTGGCCCGATCGTCGGTCTGACACACAGTATTTATGGGGCGCCGGGCGCCTGCCGCAGCGACATTCTCCACCCCAGCTCAATCTGGGGCTGCAGATTCAGCGTGAGAGGGCCATGAGGGAGCCTGGGGGAACCTGGAATCGAAGGCTTCGATGTGCAGGGCTGCAGCTTCCAGGGTTCAGACCACTTCCACTGTCTTGGTCAGGGCGTAGATACTATCTTCCAGCAGCTTCTGCCGGATGGTCCTTGAACATAGCTCTCAGACTAAGGCATCCCAGATCAGCCTCTCGACCTCATCTGCACCTACCCTGGGTTCAGCCAGACATGGTCGGGCCAACTCTCACAGATATCCCAGGTAAGACTCAGCCGTCTCCCCGGGTTGCTGGGCTTAGGTGTTGAGGAGGTACCTTGCACAGACCGCCTTCATGGAGGGCTTGCACAAGTTCTTGAGAGTGTCCATTGCACTCTTGTATGTGGAGCAGCCTTTGGTTGCCTGGAAGGTGTGGGGACCAAGCTTTGACCTAAGTAGGACGAACCTCTTCCGATCTGAGTCCAGGATGCCACCTGTGTGCACCTCAATGATTGCCTCGACTGCGTGCTGCCAGATCTCGAAGCATTTCTGGGCTTCTGGGTGGCGTAGGTCGACTTTGAGGCTCCCTAGCTCAGGAGTCTTTCCATGGTGTATCTCAACTTCAGATATACAAGCCATTTCCACCTTTGCCCATCTCAGAGGTTGGTCCACATCCATCAATCTGCTAACAAATTTCAACTGAGCTGCATCATAATAATTTTGATAGTGAGGTAACTGCAATCCACCTAAACCATATTTCAATGTAAGTTTATGTAAAACTACTCAGGCTAATTTTGCTTTCCATAAAAACTCCCACACTGCCCTATTCATGTCCTGAAAAAAACCCTTTGTAAGTAAACATGGTATAGACTGAAACAAATATTGAATTCAAGGAAAAATATTCATTTTAACACAATTTACTCGACCAATTAATGTTAAGGGCAAATCTTTCCATGTGGATTTATTGCATGAATGTAATATGCTGGTATTAAAACATTTGTTAAGGATATGGGTTACAAGAAATAAGGTTTTAGGATCAAATGGTAAATTACCACTTCAAACCTCGTTATATCAAAACCAGCTTATTCCTTTTTCAATGTTTAATAATCATTTAAAGAGATGAAATTGTCAGGGCATAAAGATAATTCAGGACTGTTTTGAAGAAGGCCAATTTCTTTCTTTTATTCAATTGAGGGAGAAATTTGATATATCTGTAAATTATCTGTTTGTGTATTATCAACTCAGAGCTTTGATGAAAGATAATTATGGTAAAGAGATTAATTTACCCATGTTGACAAATTTTGAGTCTTTGATTTCTTTTGTACCTAAGAAAGGTTATATTTCAGATATGTACCAATTGTTACAGGATATTATGCATAAACCGGAATGGGAGAAATGTAGGCTTAAATGGGAAAGTGATTTAACCTATATTTTTCCAGAAGATAATTGGGAGATTATGTGTTCTGATAGTGTAACTAAAGTGACAAATGTACATTATGGAATGGTTAATTATAATTTTTTTTACATCAGTTATATTTGACTCCAGAGAAATTGAAAAAATATGGATTTAGTAATTCGGATTCTTTTTTTAGATGTGGACTATGTACTGGAACTTTTTTTACATGCTGTTTGATCTTGTTTTAAAGTACAACCATTTTGGGAAGGAATTAGGTTGGTTTTGAAAAAATTATTTAAGATTAACTTGCCGTTAGACCCATCAATCTTTTTTTTGGGATATATGGTTTCTTTGAAAGGACTAGGGTTGGATAAATTTCAAATTGCATTTGTATGTCTAGTGTTATCTGTAGCACGAAAATGTGTAACTAGTACTTGGAAGGATAATGTGGGGGTTAATATAACACGCTGGCAAAATGAGTTGAGAAATTGTATTATTATGGAAAAAATTACATGTAATTTGCATGATAATTATTTGTTTTTTGTTAAAATGTGGTCGCCTTATTTGGAGTATATGTATTTAGAAATAGTTTGAAATATTCTTTATAATCACTGTATTATCTTTATATTTGGCTCCCCTTAAGGGGGCTGGCTGAAGGGGTGGAAGAGTAGATGGGGTTTTTTATATATATTTTAAAAATTGTTTATTTTTTCTGTGATTGTAAGTTGTCTAAATTCTTTTAAATAAAGTTTTCAAAAAAAAAGGAGTTTTTCCATGGCAGCCATGGGAAAATTTTGTGGATTAAATTGTGGTGTGCTGTTAGCCAGAATCAGACACACACAAGGTAAAGACTGTACAACAGGCTTTAATCCACAAAGACTTCCACAGAGCCAGGCTGGCTGTAGCTGCAGCATCTCTGAGTGAGGCCTTGGGATGCCGGCACAGGCTTATATCCCGGAGGGTGTTTGACACCCGACCGGGTGGAGCTTGATCCATTCAGGCCGACTGATTGACAGCCGGCCAGGTGTTGTCATGTCCCCTTACACTCCTGCAGGTACAGAGGTTGCCCCCTGCAGTAGGGTGGTGGTGTACCACCACATTTACATTGAAACTACCTCCCAGAGATTGAATGAAGAAGCTATTTGTAATATAATTATGCAAATAGAATCTGTAGCTGTTTTCAAACAGGTCATACATTCAAATAGTTTTTGATTTTGAACACATCAAATTAATTGGTGTCTATTTCTGATTTTTATGAGGAAATCAGTCAAGAATGGCTTATTAGGCTTCTAATGTCTCGTTGGCCCCCAATACAGTAAGACTTGCAATTAACACTTTAGAGCACCTTCAGTGGTTTATGTATTCCATGGAAAACCTCGCCAGTGTGACAAGGATTGTGATACAGAAGTGTAGCAGTTATGTAATTCAACTTCTGTCCATTGATCCCACTTTGAATTCTACTGTGGTAAGTGGGGAATTTAAATTAAAAGTGGTTTAAAAAAGTTATAATTTAGAAGCCTGGACTCAGTAATAGTAACCATGAAATTCTGGATTATACTACAAACCCATCCCGTTCACTAATATCTGAAGAAAGGAAGTCTTTGAAGCTGTAACTAATGGAATAGCTAAGGTAAAAACCTGTGCATGTGTATTTAAATGTTCAGAAGGCTCTTGATAAACCAGGGGTTGGTCAGCAAGGTTAAAGAACATGGAATTGGGATAATATACTGGTGTGGATTGAGAATTGTTAACAAAAAAGCGAATAGTGGCTATAAATATGTCTTTCTCAGCTTGACCAGCTGTAACTAGTGAAGTATCATAGGGGTTGGTGGTTATGCCCCCTCTGCTCACGCTTGATGCTTCCAAGTTTGCTAATGGTACTAACTAGGTGTAATTGTGAATAGAAAAAAAGATGTAAAGAGGTTTCAAGGCAATATACACTCACTCAGTAATGGGTAAGAAGATGGGCTGCAGAATATAATGTGAGAAAAGGAGGGATGCACAAAACAGTCGGGGTTTTTTTTTTTCAATCATGACAGATTGGGAAAGAATGTTCAAAAGAGTCATGTTTACAGAGTCCCCTGGCTGAAGAGTCTAGAAGCAGGGGAACAGTCTCAGAACAAAAGGTAGCCCATTTAGGATTAAGATATGAGATTTCTTTTCGTTCAGAAAGTGGGAAGTCTTAGAATTTTTACTCTGAAGGTTGTTGAAATTGACATTTAATTAATTCAAAACAGATTTCTGGATAATGAGGGGATCAAGGAAGATGAGTATAAAGTTAAAATACAAGATGCCATAATCAGATGCCTACTCAAAATTCTCATTCTTACCAGCTTTTTTTTTGTCCTTTCAGGCCTCAATTAGATTCCATTTTAGTTTTCATTGCTTCCTCAGTTTAGGGGCATATTAAGGATGGGCAATATGAATAATAAATGTATGACTGTATAAAAGCATACTTGTTTTTACATCATGCTATCTTTCTGAATAAGAGAAACAGTTAACATTTTTATTGAATTTAAATGGCCATAGATGCTCATTTTCAATGCTATTCCTTGTGGGTTCCTTACGTATTCTGGATTAATGTGTCTTTAACAACTTGACATAAATTATATTTAATGAATATTGCTTATATTAAGTTTTCCAGAACTCGATAGACTCAGGATCAGTACCCATGGATTGGAGGGTAGCTAATGTTACCCCACTATTTAAAAAGGGGGGTAGAGAAAAAGCGGGGAATTATCGGCCGGTGAGCCTTACATCAGTAGTGGGCAAAATGATGGAATCCATTATTAAGGGTGTAATAGCGGAGCATATGACTGGCAGAGAAGGGATCGGACGGAGTCAACATGGATTTACAAAAGGTAAGTCGTGCTTGACAAATCTATTGGAATTCTTTGAGATGGTGACAGGTAAAATAGATGGGGGAGAGCCAGTGGATGTGGTGTACCTGGACTTCCAAAAGGCCTTCGATAAGGTCCCGCATAAACGACTGGCTTCCAAAATCAAGGCTCATGGGATTGGGGGGCAAAGTATTGATGTGGATTGAGAACTGGCTGGCAGGTAGAAGACAGAGAGTTGGGATAAATGGCTCGTTTTCTGAGTGGCAGGCGGTGACCAGTGGGGTACCACAGGGATCTGTACTGGGACCCCAGCTGTTCACAATTTACATTAATGATCTGGATGAGGGGATTGGATGTAATATCTCCAAATTTGCAGATGACACTAAGCTAGGAGGGGTAGCGTGCACGGAAGAGGGGGTCAGGAAGCTCCAGTGTGATTTGGATAAATTGAGGGACTGGGCAGATACATGGCAAATGCACTACAATGTGGATAAATGTGAGGTTATCCACTTTGGTAATACAAACCGGAGGGCAGATTACTATTTGAATGGCAATCGATTAAGAGATGGGGAAGTGCAGAGAGACCTAGGGGTTCTTATACATCAGTCTCTGAAGGCGAGCATGCAGGTACAGCAGGCGGTTAAAAAGGCAAATGGTATGTTGGCCTTCATATCAAGAGAGTTTGAGTATAGGAACAAGGATACCTTACTGCAGCTGAACAGGGCCTTGGTGAGATCACACCTGGAGTTTTGTGTGCAGTTTTGGTCACCTTATCTAAGGAAGGATGTTCTTGCAATGGAGGGAGTGCAGTGGCGATTCACCAGGCTGATACCTGGAATGGCAGGAATGACTTATGAGGAAAGATTGCGCAGGGGATTTGGAGGGGATCTCATAGAGAGATATAAAATTCTGGCAGGACTGGACAGAGTGGATGCAGATGGGATGTTTCCAATGATGGGAAAATCCAGAACCCGGGGCCATGGTTTGAGGATAATAGGCAAACCATTTAAGACCGAGATGAGGAGGAATTTCTTTACCCAGAGGGTGGTGAATCTGTGGAATTCATTGCCACAGAGGGCAGTAGAGGCAGGTTCATTAAATATATTTAAGAGGGAATTAGATCTATTTCTTCAGTATAAGGGTATTAAAGGTTACAGAGAGAAGGCGCGGACGGGGTACTGAACTTTAAGAACAGCCATGATCTCGTTGAATGGCGGAGCAGGCTCGAAGGGTCGAATGACCTACTCTTGCTCCTATCTTCTATGTATATCATTTCAATATCAGGTAAAATAATTCAGGCATCTTTCCCACCTATCCCAATAGCTCAAGAAACCATGACCTCAGTAAATCTTGTTGGAAGGTCAACTACAGATGTACCATAATCCTGACCGGTGAGCCTGACATCAGTAGTAGATAAATTATTGGAAGGTGTTCTAAGAGATTGGATATATAATTATTTGGATAGCCAAAAATTGACTAAGGTTAGTCAACATGGCTTTGTGTGTAATAGTTCATATCTAATCAATTTAGTAGAGTTTTTTGAGGCAGTTACCAGGAAAGTTGACAAAGGAAAGGCTGTGGATGTTGACTTTAGTAAAGCCTTTGACAAGATCTTACATGGGAGGTTAATCAGGAATGTTCAGATGTCAGGTATTCATGGTGAAGTAGTGAACTGGATTTGGCAATGGCTGAACGGGAGAAGCCAGAGAGTAGTGGTAGAAGATTACTTCTCAGATTGGAGTCCTGTTACTAGTGGTGTGCCTCAGGGATCAGTGCTGGGAGCATTGTTGTTTGTCATCTATATCAATGATCTGGATGATAATGTGTTAAATTGGATCAGCAAGTTTGGAGATGACACTAAGATTGCAGGCATTGTTGTCAGCGAAGAAGGTTTTCAAAGCTTGCAGAGAGATCTAGACCAGCTGGAAAAATGATGGATGGCATTTACTGCAGACAAGTGTGAGGTGTTACATTTTGGAAGGACAAACTAAGAAAGGACAAACATGGTGAATGGTAGGGCGCTGAGGAGTATGGTAGTACAGAGAGACCTGTGAATACAGATACACAATTCCCTGAAAGTGGTGTCACAGTTGGATAGAATTGCAAAGAGAGCTTTTGACATATTGGCCTTTATAAATCAAAGTATTGAGTATAGGAATTGGGATGTTATGGTGAGATTGCATAAGTCATTGTTGAGGCCAAATTTAGAGTATTGAGTGCAGTTTTAATCAGCTAACTACAGGAAAGATATCAATAAGATAGAAAGAGTGCAGAGAAGATTTACTTGGTTGTTGCTTGGACTTCAGGAGCTGAATTACAAGGAAAGGTTATACAGATTAGGGCTTTATTCCCTGGAACGTAGAAGAATGAGGTGAGGTTTGATAGAGTTATTTAAAATTATCAGAATCAGGATTTATTATCATGAAAAAGTCATGAGATTCTGGTCCCCATGATTATGAGGGGGATAGACAGAATAAATGTCGATGGGCTTTTTCCACTGAGAGTAGGTGAGATACAAACTAGAGGACACGGGTTAAAAGTGAAAGGGGAAAAGTTTAGGGGGAACATGAGGGGGAATTTCTTCACAGAGAGAGTGGTGTGAGTATGAAACGAGCTGCCAGATGAGGTGATGAATGAGAGCTCAATTTTAACATTTAATAATTTGGAGAGGTACATGAATGGGAGGGCTATGGTTGGCTGTGGACTGGGTCCAGGTCAGTGGGACTAGGCAAAATAAAAATGGCTCAGCACAAACTAAAAGGGCCAAAAGGGCCTATTTCTTTTCTTTTTAAAATATTTTTATTGATTTTAATATATATATACGTGATTTCTAACTGATTGCATTGTTCAATTCAATTCATAGTATATACATAATATATATAAATTGTAATATAGAATATAAACCATCATTATCAGGCCACATATCTTGCTCAAAACCTCAGATCCTCATGTTAAATAGAAAATAATAAGATAGAGTTAAGAATCCCATATAGGGACAATCTTCATTTTATTCTATAATGGGATCAATATTAATAGCTTGGTTTTCTCCAGAAATTTTAAAAAAATAAAAAGAACACCCCCCCCCCCCACACATATATTACCTCTTCCACCAAACAAGGTTAACCTGCATATAATAAATAGATAATGAATCGAATCATGACTCTCGGACATCAGACAGGGAATACTCAGAGCATTCACATAACTATCACATAACATGATATTCAAGTCATGATAGTAATCCAGAATGGGGCCCACATCTTTTTGAGTTCAACCATGACATCTTTAATGCTATATCTAATTTTCTCCAAACTTAAGTAAGACATAACATCTTGCAACCATTGCATATGAGTAGGTGAAGAATTATCTTTCCATTTCATCAGAATTGCTCATCTGGCTATCAATGAGGTAAAAGCTAGGATTCTTTTTTGTGTTGAGGTCAAGGGTTTAAGCTCTTCTTGAGAGAAACCAAAGCAAGCATTAAGAGGTGTGGTTCTAATTTAATCTTAAGAATCACTGATAAAGTTTGAAAATTTTGTTCCCAAAATTTATTTAATGTGGGACACTCCCAAAACACATAAATCAGTGAAAACATTTTACATTTATCACATATGGATCAATATCAGAATAAAAATGAGATAATTTAACTGTAGACATATGTATTCTATACACCACTTTAAATTGTAACAGGCAATGTCATGCACAAAATTAAGATTCGTTAATCAAATTAAAAGTGGTGTTCCAGTCCTCATCTCAAAATGATATATTCATATCCCATTCCCATTCATTCTTGATCCTAACCACTGAGGCTATTCTTAGGTCAATCAAATTATTATAAATAATTGATATCAATCCACCATGGGAAAACTTCAAGTCAAAAAGCCGATTTCTCTGCTGTAATGTTCTGTGGTAAGTTATTGACTTGGAAACATGAATGGCTGAAAGTCCACTTGCTCCAAAAAATACAAGGACTAAAATCAATGTTCTAAATATAATATTCCAGTCTGTAGAGGTCAATTTCCTAATAAACTTCACTTAATGGACAAGTATTTATTTACAATATTTGTAGGGATAACCACTTCCAAGCATCAATGCACATATGTACAAGTCCCAAAGTAACCCTGCTGCTAATCTCCTGACAGTGCTCTGTTGGAATTGTAATGCAGCACCAACTTCTTGAAGATTTGCAATGGCAGCATATGGAAATCTGATCATGAATCCGCCTCACCAAAGACCTGAAAGCAACCCTAATAATTTTAATGGCGAGGACTGTCTCTGAGAAAGTGCAGTGAGTTTTGGATCATTTACAATGTTATAGTTGAATTAATGTAACTATATTAACAAAAATAGGACATATGCAGTTAAGGAGAGGGCATTGAGGTATGCAGAGGAACCTGGGGTTTATGGTACAGAGTTCATTGAAGGTGGGTTCCCATGCAGACAGGGTGATTAAGAAGGCATATGGTATGCTGGCCTTCATAAATCATAGTATAGAGTATAAGAGCTGGGAAGTGATGCTGCAGCTGTTTAAGGCATTGGTGAAGCCAGGTTTGGAGTATTGAGTTCAGTTCTGGTCTCCAAATTATAGAAAGGATATAGATAAGGTGGAGAGGGTGCAGAGATGATTTACAAGGATGTTGCCTGGCTTACAGCATCTAGATTACGGAGAAAGATTAAGGAGACAGGGACTTTATTCATTGGAATGTAGATGGCTGAGAGGGGATTTGAGAGAGGTATTTAAAATTATGAAGGGAATAGATAGAGTAGATGTAAATAGACTCTTTCCCCTGAGGGCAGGGGAGGTTGGAACAAGAGGCCATAAGTTAAGGGTAAAGGGGCAAAACTTTAGGTGAAATATTAAAGGATGCTTTTTTCACTCAGAGAGTGGTGGCAGAATGGAATGATCTTCCAAAAGAGATAGTTGCAGCAGGGTCCCTTCTGTCATTTAAGAGAAGGATGGTTGTGTACATGGATGTGAGGGGTTGGAGGGTTATGGGCGGAGAGCAGGAGGGGGAAGCTAGTGGAGTTGTTCAAGTGAACCAGTGTGGGCTTGAAGGGCCAACATGGCCTGCTTCCACGCCGTAAACAGTTATATGGTTATATGGTTAATTAAATGTTTATAATCATTTTAATATATTGAAATGTTTACATTTTTTTGTATTTTTAATGTTTGTATTTTTTAGATATTCAGGGCACTTAGAAGTTTTTTGAGCTGAGAGACAACTTTTACAATTGAAAATGCTTGGATACTTCATTGACAAAATTATTATAGGGGTGGGGTTTGCATTTTTGGCTGGAAGGCCCAATAGAGTGACTCAATATTTCCGATCAAGATAGCACTTAGCAAATATACATTGTGGAATCTGTAAAAGTTAAGTTGTACTTGCACATAGATTAGTGACAATTGTTGGTGGCCTACTACCAACAGCAAAGCCTTGGTCATTGTGTTTCTATAAGCTGTGAGAAGAATCTCAGAGTTACTTGTGTAATTCGAATCATCGTGTTCCTCACAGCAGTTCATGACCTTGCACGTGGCTTCCTAGTTCCTTGTACCATGGCTAATGGAAGAAAACCATGAACCTTATTATGAGTTTATATTTATTACATACATTGCAAAATGTATGAATGCACCAACACTGTTGCTTGCTGCAGCCAAACAAATACAAGAATACACATTAAATGAAAAATAGATAATAAATTCAACTGTACTTTAATCTTATAACCTGAACAGGATTTCAATGCCAAAGCACATTCTTTGTGCAAAGCAGAGGAAATATGTTTTTATGCTGCAAAGCCAAACTGGTAGTCCTGGCAGATGATCAAAGTATTTAACTGCAACCTTGAATGCCCCTGTAGAAGTGCATGTGAAACACATTGGGACAAATGTATGATGATGCATTTTTGGATATCAAATAGAGATAAGAAATACACAGTAAATGACAGGTTGCTGATAAATGATGAACAGAGGGATCTCAGGATTCAAGTCCATTGTTCCTTAAGAGTGGCAATGCGGATAGATAGGGTGGTGAAGGAGGCATCTGGGCTGCTTGCTTTCATAGATCAAGCATCGAATATAAATGTTGGAATGATGTGTTAAAACTTTACAAAACACTGGTTAGACCAACACTTGGAGTATTGTGTGCTGTTTTGCATGCCAAACTATACAAAGGATGTGGTTGCTTTGAATCTTTGGCTTGGCTTCGCGGACAAAGATTTATGAAGGGGGTAAAATGTCCACGTCAGCTGCAGGCTCGTTTGTGGCTGACAAGTCCGATGCGGGACAGGCAGACACGGTTGCAGCAGTTGCAGGGGAAAATTGGTGGGTTGGGGTTGGGTGTTGGGTTTTTCCTCCTTTGTCTTTTGTCAGTGAGGTGGGCTCTGCGGTCTTCTTCAAAGGAGGTTGCTGCCCGCCGAACTGTGAGGCGCCATGATGCACGGTTTGAGGCGATATCAGCCCACTGGCGGTGGTCAATGTGGCAGGCACCAAGAGATTTCTTTAGGCAGTCCTTGTACCTCTTCTTTGGTCCACCTCTGTCTTGGTGGCCAGTGGAGAGCTCGCCATATAACACGATCTTGGGAAGGTGATGGTCCTCCATTCTGGAGACGTGACCCACCCAGCACAGCTGGATCTTCAGCAGCGTGGATTCGATGCTGTCGGCCTCTGCCATCTCAAGTACTTCGATGTTAGGGATGAAGGCGCTCCAATGAATGTTGAGGATGGAGCGGAGACAACGCTGGTGGAAGCGTTCTAGGAGCCGTAGGTGATGCCGGTAGAGGACCCATGATTCGGAGCCGAACAGGAGTGTGGGTATGACAACGGCTCTGTATACGCTTATCTTTGTGAGGTTTTTCAGTTGGTTGTTTTTCCAGACTCTTTTGTGTAGTCTTCCAAAGGCGCTATTTGCCTTGGCGAGTGTTGTCTATCTCGTTGTCGATCCTTGCATCTGATGAAATGGTGCAGCCGAGATAGGTAAACTGGTTGACCGTTTTGAGTTTTGTATGCCCGATGGAGATGTGGGGGGGCTGGTAGTCATGGTGGGGAGCTGGCTGATGGAGGACCTCAGTTTTCTTCAGGCTGACTTCCAGGCCAATCATTTTGGCAGTTTCCGCAAAACAGGACGTCAAGCACTGAAGAGCTGGCTCTGAATGGGCAACTAAAGCAGCATCGTCTGCAAAGAGTAGTTCACGCACAAGTTGCTCTTGTGTCTTGGTGTGAGCTTGCAGGCGCCTCAGATTGAAGAGACTGCCATCCGTGCAGTACCGGATGTAAACAGCATCTTCCTTGTTGAGGTCTTTCATGGCTTGGTTCAGCATCATGCTGAAGAAGATTGAAAAGAGGGTTGGTGCGAGAACGCAGCCTTGCTTCACGCCATTGTTAATGGAGAAGGGTTCAGAGAGCTCATTGCTGTATCTGACCCGACCTTGTTGGTTTTCGTGCAGTTGGATAACCATGTTGAGGAACTTTGGGGGGCATCCGATGCGCTCTAGTATTTGCCAAAGCCCTTTCCTGCTCACGGTGTCGAAGGCTTTGGTGAGGTCAACAAAGGTGATGTAGAGTCCTTTGTTTTGTTCTCTGCACTTTTCTTGGAGTGTCTGAGGGCAAAGACCATGTCAGTAGTTCCTCTGTTTGTGCGAAAGCCGCACTGTGATTCTGGGAGAATATTCTCGGCAACACTAGGTATTATTCTATTTAGGAGAATCCTAGCGAAGATTTTGCCTGCAATGGAGAGCAGCGTGATTCCCCTGTAGTTTGAGCAGTCTGATTTCTCGCCTTTGTTTTTGTACAGGGTGATGATGATGGCATAGTGCAGAGGAAAATCACCAGGACTTTTACAAGATGGGAAGTCATTGGTTTAGCAGGAGAGATTAGATTGGGTTTGTTTTTCTTGAAGTGAAGGTAATTGAGCGGGGGAGGGGGGGTCACCTGAAAAAGATATCCAAGATTGGATGGATAAATAGATAGAATAATTTCCCCATGATAGGAGTATCAAAAACAACTGATCATATCTTCAAGGTGAGAGAAAGCAATTTTAGTGGGGATTTGTAGGGTTTGATTTTTTTCACACAGACTGTTGATGTCTAGAACATGAAGAGACAGTGGTATTGGGTGTAATCACGGCATTTAAGAGATGTTTAGAGAGGCAGTTAAATGGGCAAGGCAGAAAAATAGGCAAACCTGGTACAAAGGAATTTATTGGAGATGGGGAAAAGAATTGGCATATATGTAGTGGGCCTAAGGGTCATCTTCTGAGCTGTACAACTTTGACTCTGTGACAAAAAGATTATCCAACATCTTTCATCTCCAAACCTCCACCTACCCCACTCCAACTCTCCACTGCATCCCTCTTATTGCTGATGGAAGCCTCTTCTCTCCACACTCCCAACACTCCACAGACCTCTGTCTTCCCCTACATCTTGCAGTTTCTGTATTCCATCTTCCCCATTCCAAAACCCCAGTGGCAATATACCTGTCAATCCCACTCTGAAACCCAAACACTCCTCCTGAAGGCAAAACAAAAGATCTGCTGCAGGACAGCACGGTTAACATAGCGGTTAGCATAGCTGTTACAATTGAGATTGGGGTTCAAATACTGCACTTTGTGTAAGGAGTTTGTACATTCTCCTGGTGTCTGTGTGGGTTTTCCCCAGGGGGTTCAGTTTCTACCCACCAATTTTTTTTAATGTACTATAGTTGTATGTTAATTGGGTGTAAATTGGATAGCACAGGCTCATGGCCAAAATGGCCTGTTACCATGCTGTATGTCTAAATTTAGAATTTTAAAACTCATTTGGTAAAGCAACATCATTGGAAGGAAAGGGAATTGTCAACATCCATCAAGACAACTCCTGATTTCCTCATCTCCCAAAATACTGGTCTCTGAGTCTGCCTCCAGTCACTGAACACCTCTCCCATTCTCACCGAAGACTTGGAGCCTGATGTTTTAAGTGTCAGCCAATGTCCAAAACAATTTTTGCCGCCCCACATCTGTGTCATTCTAACACATCCAAATTTTTGGGCACATCATCATTCAAATGAGTGGGCTTCCAGATCCTGTAGCCAGTCTATTATGGCAACCATTCAAGAGCAGATGCCACAAGTAAATATTGGGAAATCCAAGCATGCTCCTGCTCTCTTTGGAGTACAGTTGAGAAACTGTTTGGCCAGCATATTTGGCACTTCTGAATTCACAGGGGAATCTTGAATTTGCCATTGTCTAAGTGGGTAAATGTCAATAGTTCTGCACAATACTGCTGGGAAAACCACAAGTATTTGGTTTATGTCCCAACAAATTAGATGAAGTTAAGTTTTTAAACTCTGCTCATTCAAAATGTAATAGCAAAATTCTTGGGATGAATGTGTGCAAAACAAATAAATAAATTGACATCTTGAAAGTCTTGTATTTTAAGTATTTTTTTAAATGATCATTTTCATACAGAATCATTTAGCTGAACATAATCATCCCCATCCTGCTTGGGATTTTCTGACCTGAATGTATACCTACCAAGTACTCCTTAAAATTGTCAGCGCTTTATCAGGAACAAAAAAACAGATAAAACAGACAATAGCTGCATTCTGAACTCCCTCCCCACAGATTTCAGTGGACAGCTGTATGCATGATAAACGCTCCAAAGATATTGTGGTTGGCATTGAGTCAGTGGTTATGCTTATCAGATGTGGGAGATGAAGTTGAACATTCCAAGTGGAACTCAAAGCCAGATTTTTGTTTGAATTCAGCAAAAAAAAACTGCTGTTTTAAGTTCAAGTATTTCATAATAACTGAAAGATAAACTTCAGTGTTACAAGTACAAATGAAACTTGAATTGAAACACTTGGTCAAATACAAATCTTACAGAACTTGTTATCCAGTGTGCCCTTTTTGTAAAGAGGGCATCTTGCCAACAAAACTCTTCTCAAATTGTAGCCATAAAGTCCACTGTAAAAATAGTCTATCATTTCAAAGCTCATAGACTGCATCTTTGAAACAGTTCAAAAATGTCCCATGTGGGTGTAAAGGCTCTTTTGGTGGTTAATCTGCACACATGTAATTTGGGTCAGTCCAAAGATGCTACCTGCCTGCATAAGCTTTTGGGGCTAATGATACAAAAGATGCAGGGAGCCAAATTTGGCAATCCAGTCACGACCTTTTCAGAACATGTTGGTTGTAATTCGGTAATGAATTACTGTCACTAGCTTTTATTTAAATAACCGTCTTTACTTCATTATTGCTGGGACTGTCCTAATGTTCAACTTTCAACATGGGAAACAATAAAGTCTGCAGATTGCTGGGGTTGAGCGCAGGGCTCAAATGGACTGGAAAAACTCAGCAGGACATGTAGTATCCATAGGAAGTCAAGGGTATCCAAATGTTTCAGTGAAACACGAAACTCTGCAGATGCTGTGAGGTAGTAAAACATAGAAATGCTAGAGGAACTCAACAGGTCTCGCAGCATCCATAGGAGGTAAAGATATATTAATGATGTTAAAGAAGGGCACAGGCCTGAAGCATCAGTAATGTTTCTTTACTTCCTAAAGACGCTGTAAGGCCTGAGCTCCTCCAGCATGTCTGTGTTTTAATCAATGTTTCAGGCCTGGGCCCTTTGTTATTCTCCACTTTAAAGTGGAGTCATGCTATTCATTCTGAATCAGTCCAAGAAAGTGAGAAAATGCATTATGGTGAATGAATCCCCAAGACCAGATGAGATCTCTTTCAGGTTGGTTTGGGAATCAACGGAAGATATTGCTGAGATCTGAATGAAAATGTTTGCAATTTCTTTAGCCACAGGTGAGATACCAAAATAGCTAATGTTGTTTCTTTATTTAAGAAGGGCAGCGAGGATAAGCTGGGTAAATTAAGGCACATGAGTCTCCTATCAGTTGTAAGGAAATTATTGGTGAAAATTTAAGGGATGGGATTTGTGCATTAGAACTGATTCAGGATACTCTGCTTTGTATGAGTTAAATCCTGTCTTAATTTTAGTTTTTTGAGGAAATTAACGGTGTAAGATGTTGTCTAAATGGAACTTAGTATGAAATTTGACAAGTACTCCATGGTACACTAGATCAGAAAGTTGAGGCACATGGGATCCAAGTTGAGTTGGGTAATTGGTTTGGTGATAGTTGGCAGAGGGTAGTGGTGGAAGAATGTTTTTTCTTTGATTGGAAATCTGAATTGTACAAACTAGTTCTTTACCGCAGGCGTCAGTGCTTATGAATTTGGTGTCTATGAATTTCAGAGTTACCATTTGTATGTTTTCAGATGACATGAAAATGGGTGGTGTGGATTGTGAAGAAGGTTGTCAATGGCTACAGGAGGATATCGATCAGGTAGAAAATTGCCAAGCACTGGCAGATGGCATGCAATGTCAACAAATCCAAGGTGATGTATTTGGAGAGGTTAAATGGGAGGGGGAGGGGAATACTCAGAAATATTGAGAGGCTTATAGATCCAAGAAAGAGGCAAAAACAGATGAATCGGGTGGTTAAGAAGGCATATGCATTCTTGCCTTCTGAGGTCAGGGCATGGAATACAAGAAATGAGTCATTATGTTACAACTTTTAAAAAAACACTGATTAGTCCTCATTTAGCATGTTGTATGCAGTTCTGAATCACCACACCTTAGGAAGGATGTGATTGTGCTGGAGAGAAGAGCTTAATTATGGGGAGAGATTGAATTAACTGGGTTTATTTTTCCTGAAGTGAAGGAGGCTGACGCGTGATTTAACAGAGATATTTAAATTGTCAGAGGTATAGATAGGGTAGATGGAATCTTTTTTTCCCAATGCTTGGGGGTATCAAAAACAAGATGGCATAGGTTAAAAGTGATTGAAAGGAGTTTTTGAAGGGGATCTGTGGAGTGTTTTTTTTAATTAAAAGAGGTTAGTATCTGGAACATATTGCCAGAGGTGGTGATGGAATCAGATAAAAACGCAATGTTCAAGAGGGGTTGAAACAGACAAAAATAATCAAGCCATGGAAGGATATGGTCATAATGTGGGCAAATGGGATTAATGTAGATGGATGAAGAGGTCAGCATTAACATTATAGATCATAGGACTTGTTTCTTATCAGTTCGACTCCGAAAAGCACCTTTCAGCATGGGAAAAAGGAACTGAAAGCCATAAATACTTGCATTTTTTTTTCCACATACCTCACATTTGCAGAAGATAGCATATCAGACAACCACTAATAGTACCTGGTCTGTAAAATACAAAATAGGGATAAAAGTAGAAATTTAATACACACTCAAAATATTAAAGCCTAAGTGTTAGACACAGCAGTAGAATAAATCAAGCACAGATAAAAAGATAATCTCAGCCACAGGACATCACTGCAAGAGTTTCTTTAGGAATGGATTCTTGGCACTATCATTTGATGCCACCATTATAACCATCCTTTCATCTTAAAGATTAGAATTAAAATCTATGAACATTCCAATTTCTTTCACAATTCTGTGATTAATGAAGCAGTCAGAGTTTATGTGGAGCAAGGATTGGACAAAATTTAAGAATATACTGATATATAGTGTAAATATTACATACCACCCGATTGGCAATGGCCATCTCTGTCGAAAGGGTTTAGCCACTTCCATTTGCCATTCAACAGTATTATCGTCACAAAAAGCCCTATGTTCAAGTTACTGACAATCTCCAATGACATGAAGCTTCACTGAAACTTCTCTGTGTATATTATTGCTGTAGGAGAAGGTCAGCTGCTCGGAATTTTATGATGAGTGATTTCCTAATGCCCCAAAGCATTTATACCATAGGTTTTGTGATGTTGGAATTGTACTAATCACTGATGGAATACTCTACAGTTGTCAGGAACAGCATAATTCCAGTGCTGCAAGATCTACGAAATATACTGCGGGAGATAGCTGATCATCCTTCCATATTGTGGCCTTGATCATAACAAAGCCAAAGGATGGAAGGTGCACAGGAACACCACCTGTACAAATCCCCTCAAAGTCTAACACCATCCTAATTTGGAAATACCCTTCTATCACCATCATGTCAAAATCCTGCAACTCATCAGGATAAAGGTAGCTTCCCTAAATGGATTACAGCTTGCCACAACCAAACCAAAGAGAGGATTAAATGCTAGTTTGGCTAGCAGAGCCTTCATGCCATGAATTAATCATTTTATCACACCATCTTCACAATCCAAAATAAATCAAAATATAATTCCATGTGCAAATTAACTGTCCATGTTGTTGATTGTAGTAGTGGGCATAATCCACTAAAGGATGCACAATGCATGTCCACAGATCATTACTGCTACTAAATTTGCAAAGTGGTGACTCCCACATTTCACTTCACAGCCCTCCTAAATATCTAATGCTAAGACTTGAATCACTGACTGCCAAAGGGAAGGAAACATAGGAAACAATGTCTGAAAGTTCTTCCTGACATTATCCCAAACAACCTTGCTCTTATTTTCTCCTTTTTTGGATCATTACACTGAGGAAAATAATTTTAACTGCTTATATTAACGACATCTGTTAAGTCACCCCATAATCTATGCTAAGAGTCCTCAAAATACATGATCTGAGTTTTTTTTTCCCACTAGTTTCAATTTGCTGCCTTTTATCAAGACACTTGATAAATTTGATTTCCATTTTTACCCTCATCTTTCACATAAAGTGCATTGTAGACATTTAGCCATATTACAGTGCTTCTTCTAAATGTTTAAATAATTTCATGTATCGGAGAAAAGGCATCTGTAGCCTTCCCACCCTGCAATATTTTCACATCTCTTTAATAATTGTGTCATACAAGAAGAGCACCTGAACATATTTATCCCATAACATTCCTCATGGCCCTTCAAAAGCTGGCAAATTTAAGTTCCTATTCATGCCCCTGGAGCAGATATTTTAAATCTGCTGAAGGCCTCAGAAAAAGTAGATAAGGACCGATCATCTAACAACAAACTTTCAAAGACAAATAAACATCCACATTTGCCTCACACATTAAAGATAAAGCTTGCAGTCATATAGGTCATCCAATATTTCAGTGCTTCACAGGTGGTAATTACATGGTTATTAGAAAGGCAAACACAGCGACCAATTTCCACATTCAGTAAAGCAGTCGACTGAAGACAGAAAATAAAATAAAGTAACTAGTTAACTTATTTTATGACTATCATTTCCTGTTTCCCCAATATTGTGTTTTTACTTCAACCACTGTGTCTGAAGCTTCTATGTCTTACTTCTGATGACTGAAAAACTCTTCGAGGAATGCCTACCCTGTTCTCCTTACCCTCCGAAGGGAATTCTGTGAGAGTCTCTTTCACTGCTCCCCATCTGTCATTCCTGCTGCTCTCAAGCTCTCCAACCAAGTCCTGCCTTTGCTACCATCTCCTCCCCCACACTCACCCCTTACCTTTTTATTCCAATATCTGTGGACATTTTTCCATACCCTGATGAAGGGCTCAAGCCCAAAACATCAATTATGTATTTTTATCTTTGCTATATAAAAGACACTGACCTGCTGAGTTTCTCCAGCGTTGTGTTTTTACTTCAATCATTGTGTGTGCAGAATTCCATGTTTTTCTTGTGACCCCCTACTTAGATTTGTCAGAAGCAAAAAAACAAATCTTTGATTCTGCACTTAACTCGCAGCCTTGGTAATGTGCTCATTTAATACTCAATCTCCCAATGGCTGCAGGAAATTATAGATAATCTTTCATCCTACCTACAAAAGTTACCAGCAGAGTGAGAGCTGGAAGGGCAGTGTGCCCCATCATTCACCAAGCTAATTATTCCTGCAAGATGACATCATTGCAGATAATTACTCCAATGGCAGCAAGAGCAATCAGAGAAAATGAAGCATTTTGATTTCTTAAGGAGTTGAGATGTTGAGTATCTTTGACCTGCAAGATCACAGAGTGAAATGATTCTCCTATGATGCGACAAATGACATGTACTCCTTTTCTCCCACATACAACCTACCCCCATGCATGCAATTCACACCCTAAAGAGCAGAACAGGCTGATGGCAAAAACTTCAACTTTATTGTTAGAAAAATAGAACCATAGAACACTATAGCACAGAAACCGACCCTTTCGGCCCATCTTGTCTGTGCTGAACTATTTATTTTGCCAAAGCATCCAACCCTAACGGTAGGGCTCTAACAATTTTAGTTTGACAGATTAAATTCCCTCCTGATGTTGAAATTTATAATAGGACTGTCCAAGTTCCAAATTGTAAGAATTTCTATATTGCATTATCTCTAACAGATGTGTGCTTATTGTCTGTGATTGCTCTCCCAATGAGGAAAGGGTAGGGGTCTTCAACATGGGCAGACAGCAATCATTTCTCAGTTCAGTGATTGGAATTTGACTTTAAATTGTAGCTGCATGGTTAGAAGTCTTTCACAGTGACATATGGCGCTGCCTTTGGATATTTTGGATGTTCATGTGATCCATCAGACTGTACCACATTGGACTTCTGTGTATGCCAAGAGATCTTATATGCTTGCACATTCAAAGTATTGTTGCGAACAGAGTCAGAGGTGGAAGGGCAATGTGTCCTGTCATTGTTCACCAAACTAATTATTCCTACAAGGTGACTCCATTGCAGATGGAATTCTTAAAAACTAATACAGCCCTTGTCAATGCTCCTGACATGGACTTAATACAATATTTTATATTCCTACACAAAGATGAACTGACCTTGACAGATAATAAATCAGGCAAAATGTTGACATTTAAATGTGTCACTAATGGATGTAGTTCAGCATCAGGCTTGAAATGCAAGTGCAAACAAATGAAATGATGCTACCAATGGCGTGTACACCAATGGGAGCTGGCAACCAATCATCCTAATTTGGAGGATGACGTGAAGGTGAACAGGACAAGTTGCTTGACAAAAGTGTCATGGCGTTTTTACGATCCATCAGTAGTGGTCCACTAAATAAGACAATGAATGCCCAGTTCACAGGAATGTCAAATACTACATGATCATATAATTATTTATTCTTTTACCTAGAATTCTTATCCAAACACGTGCGTAAAATACTTAAAAGGAATATATTAAAAAACTGAAAAATAACAAAGATTTTTATTGGCAATAAGTGAACGTTGCTTAAGAAAATATTTTTCTAATGTAGTTTGCACGTCTTTCGAACATCGAATAGCATTTTGCAATTCTTGCCAAACTCTCAATGTTTGATTCTACATTCATAAGGTAATCTCAAGCTTCATTGATTTTTTCAATAAGCATTAATAATTTCTCTAATGTAAATTCTTTTGTTGACCCTTTTTTCGCGCCAAGTAGAAGTGTCGATCAATCTTTTGAAACTTTATAGCCTGTTTGAGACTTCTATTTTGGCTAAGAAAAACTGCACGATGACACTTTTTCCAAAATAATCTGGTTTTGTCAACGTTAATAATTTGCTCAACTTTGTAGCCTCCTTGATCAATCGCTTCTTTTAGTTCGGTCAGAAAGCTTGCAGCTGTATCATTACTGACAGATTCACCAGTAATTCGAACATTATGGACTCCTAAGCATTTTTTGAAGTTGTAAAACCAACCATGACTTACTGATAAAGTTTCCCTTTCATTTCCATTTTCTTCATTTTCTTTTAATGTCCATAGAGGCTTGTTGCTTTAGCTTGAATTGTCATTTGACTTGATGGAATTCTTTTCTGGTTGCAATCTTCAGTCAAGATCATTAATAGGCATTCCATATTTTCCACTGTTTAACAATCACTTTTGACATATAAGATGCTGTTGCCATTCCATGTTCTTTAGTTTATCTTTATTCTTGATTAGAGTTCAAACAGACAATTCCTTCATGCTATTTCCTTCGCAAATGATGCTCCAACTGCATGTGTTGCTTTGATAATTTCCAGGTTATTTTCCAATGTTAACCATTTACATTTGTTACATGTATCACCTTCACTGCAGTTCCTCTTTCTGCTCATATTGTTTGTAAGGGTGTACTTTTATACAACACAATTAAAATATTACAGAGCAGCCATGGCCTTCCCGCTCAGAGTCTAGAGCAATACTAAAACAAGTTAAGCAATAATGAAGTTGAATGAACGCACCCGAGTGACAAGCATTGTTGCAGGCACGTTAAATTATTGTGCCAGTTTTGGTAATGCAATATTAATAACATTTAACAATTTTTGGTTATTATTATATTAAAATTATAAACTGCATTATATCAGGACCCGCTCTGTTCAAAGCCTCGTTATACAAGGTATCCCTGTTCTCTAAAATGAGTAATGCCACTGGCTGCAATTTGTGACTTCATGGATAAGAGAACATTTTAATTGAAAAGAAGTCTAGAATACCCTCTGGGAGAGTATTTTTAGATGGATTGGTAAAAAATGAGAGAAGTTCATTACAACAGCATGAATAGTTATGCACTGCAGAGAGAACCTGTCCTTCTGGGACCCCAGATGCAACTGAAAATATTATTTTCTATCACCTTTGGGGCTCTTTCCCAGCTTCTATTCCCCCTTTTATATATATATATATATATATATATATATATGTTTATATTTGTGTGTAATTTCACTATTCTATCTTTGTCTTGATAAAAGACTCAGACCCAAAATGTTGATTGAACATTTCTACTCATTGATGCATCTGACCTGTTGAAACCATGGTAAGACTGTTTTCAGGTTGGTGTGATTGATGTCACCAGCAACAATAATGGCACCATCAGGGTGTACAAGTTGATTGTTATTTCTTTGCAAGTTCATTATTCCCTGTGATATCAGAAAACTAAATTAAAATATTTGAAATGGGGCTATGCAAGAGTTAATAATTGTTGATAGTAGGAGAAAGCTGACACAAATAAGTTTCTTGGACATTGGACTGAATCTTTATGATGGATATGGAAAGGAGGGTTAGTAATGGGCTGGCCTCAATATGCAAGGAGAAGATAGCAGGAACTGATAACTAGAGAGGCAAGTGGTACACTTGCAAGTTTAATTATCTTAATGCAAGAAAATATATTTTCCAATGCCATTCCATCTGCACTACCAGGCCCAAACATTGCTAAATGCACATGGCTCTCATCACTCATTTACCACTAATCTCGATCAAATAGGGTTCAAATTTCAAATTTATTGTCAAAGCAAATACAGGGCATCACAGACATACCTGAGATTCTAATTCCTGTGGGCCAGGCAGGATTTCTACTTATCAGTTACTGCAAACTGTACTCAAGAAAAAGCTACTAATACACAAAAGAGAAAAGTGTAAACAAACTGACTGCAAATGCAGAAAAAAAAATAAATATTCAGTAATGATGTGCAAAGTTGAAGTACAACTGGAAGAAACTGTGTTTTTCGATCCTTGGTGCAAAAACTTGCAAAGCGCACATGCAGACAAATGATTCATATGCTTTGCATATACAAATACAAATATAAATAAATCTTGTTGTAAATAGTTGAATTTCAGTAGGTTTGTATGAGCAGTCCATCAGTTGTTCAGCCATCTCACTGCCTGTGAGAAGAAGCTGGTTCTCAGCCTGGTGGGTCTGGCTCTGATACTCCCATATCACTTTCCCAATGGGAGTAGCTGGAAGATATGGGCAGGGTGGTAGGAGTAATTAATGATTTTGGGTGCCCTCTCCAGACAATGATCTCAGTTAATCATGTTGATGGGGAGAGGGAGACCTCAGTAATCCTCTCTGAAGCTCTTATGGTTCTGTGGATTGACCTCCGATCCAATGCTCTGCACCAACTATACCACAATGTGATGCAGCTGGCCAGGACAGTCTCACTCGAGCTCCTGTGGAAAGTTGACAGTATGGTGGCCAGTAGTCTTGCCTCCTTCATTCTTCTCAGGAAGTACAATCACTATTGCACCTTTCAGACAAGTGAGAAGATGTTGTATATCCAGGATAGGTCACTACATAAGGAACTTGATGCTCTCCACTCTCTCCACTACAGAGTTATTGATGTGTAGTGGAGAGTGGTCATCCCTAGTCCTCCTGAAGTCAACAGTCAGCTCCGTTGTCTTGTCCACGTTGAGATTCAGGTGGTTACTCTTGCACCATATCATGAGATTTTCCACCTCTTCTCTGTGGTGTAACTCATTTATGATGCTGATGAGGTCGAGAGCCCTGAGGTGCGCCAGTGCTCAGTGTGTTCTGCTACCTACCCCAACAGACTGTGGTATTTCTGAGGGAAGTCCAGAATCCCAGTGAGGATAGCTTCTCCACCAGCTGATAGTCACTGAGGCCAGTTACTGCCTCTTTGGTGCCAGGATAATGGTGGCTGTCTTGAAACCCATGAGGATGATGGACTGCTGCAGTGACGTGTTGAAGATGTCTATAAAGACCTCCATCAGTTTTCTGTGCATTCCTTTAGTTCCCGACCAAGTATGTTGTCTGGTCCCGCTGCCTTGTTTAGGATCACCTTGGTTAGGGTTCTCCTCACCTCGGCCACAGCTATGCAGGAGGCCCATTCATCAGGGGGATACAGAGCTTTCTTCAACATCAGCCTGTTCTTCTTGTTGAACTGAGCATAAAAAGTGTTCTGACTGTTACAATTTTGATATCTTGGCACAGGTGCCTCATGTTGCCAGTATCACACAGCTGTCCATGGATCTTTTGTGTGTACCCATGCTTTGCCCTCTGGATTGCATGGTAGCGTTCAGTCCTGGCTAATCTTAGTGCCATTTTGTCCCCTTTCCGGAAGGCAGCATCATGAGCTCTGAGAAGTGCCCAGATCTCTGCATCGAGCCATTGTTTCTGGTTAACCTGGTTGTGAAGCATTTGATCTCAGTGACATCCTCACTGCACTTTCTGATGTAGCCAGTCACTGAGCTTATGTACTCCTCGATCTTTTCATGGCTATTGTAGCTGACTGCCTTCCTGAAACAGCTCCATACTATGGTTTCAAAGCAGTCCTGTGGTGCTGTTGTGGCCCACTGCCCCTTCCTCCTCACCCCAGCCATGTCCTGATCTCTCTATGAACTAGCTACATTCTGTATGCCAGGGTTAATTGGACTGATGTGATCTGAGTATCCTAGGTGGGGGCAAGGTTCAGCCTTGGATCCACCAGGCATGTTGGTGCACACCCAATCCAGTGTGTTTTCTTCTCTGGTGGCGAAGTTGACATGCTATTGAGACTGTGGTAGACTGCTTTTTAGGTTGGCAGAGTTGAAGTTGCCAGCCACAATCATGGCACCATCAGAGTGGGATGTCTGCATTTCACAGATAGCACCAAAAAGCTCTTTCATTAGCCGAAGGCAGAACATAAACTGCATGGCTGTGAATTCCCCGGGTGGGTAGAAGGGTCTGCATTTCGCCATCAGGTACTCTCTCTCTCTCTCTCTGCTGAACAAAGGTTCTTTACAACAGAGACATTTGTGAATCAGCTATAATTGATGTTAACGTAGAGTTGCCCTGCACAAATCTTTCCAGAAGCACCAGCATCTCTGTTTGCCCTGAGGGAAATCAAGCTCTCTAGCTGGATGGGTGAGTTTGGAATGGAGACCTGAAGCAACATTTCTGTAATCACCAGGACATTCTCGCCTTGCAGATCTTTCTGGTTCATATGTACTTATAGGTAATCACATTTTTTTTCCCTGCAATCTTAATTTGTGAGTAAGATCCATGTCTGAAGGGGTTCATTCTTAGCCTGACTCCAATGCCAGCCCTTTTGCTACATTTCTGCCTTCTCACACAATGTTTTCAATTTCCTCCCTTGCATCTCCAACATCCTTTCTTGTTTGCTGCACACTGGCTCTCTTGCTTCAGCAAGTTAAAACCATTCAAGATTCTATCAGTTTGATCCTCTACTTTAAAATTCCATGTGGTGTTTATAATTTTGTTGTGTTTTTGATGATCATAAACAATACGTGTAAGGTTGGGGATTTTACCATTTTATGGTGCTGAAGTGGCTGCTGCAGTTTCGTGCACTCCATTTACAAAATAAAAATTCTTAAATGAGTCTCTGATTGAGAGTTGCTTAGGAGTCTGATAGTGGAGGGATACCAACTGTTCCTGAACCTGGTGATATGAGTCTTGTGGGATCTATACTTCTTTCCTAATGACAGCAGCGAGAACAGATCATGCCCTCCTAGGAGACGTGGATTCTTGATGATTGCTGCTGCTCTCCGATGGCAGTGTTCCACGTACATTTTTTTTGCGATGGTGCGGAGAGATGTGCCTATGATGTACTGCCACTACTTTTGCAAGGCTTTCTGCTCAGGATCATTGGTGTCCTCCACTTGGTTGTGATAGTCAGCACACATTCCACTACACATCTGTAGAGGTTTCCCAAGGCTTTCCATCTCATACTGAACCTCTGCAAACTCCTGAGGAAATAGAGGGTCTAATGTGCTTTCTTCATGATGACATTAGTATGTTGGGTCCAGGAATGGTCCCCTGAAATAGTGGCTCCCAGGAATTTAAATTTTCTCATCCTTTCCATCTCTACTCCCTCAATGATCATCTCTGATTTTCTCTCCCTAAAGTCTACATCAGTCCCTTGGGTTTAATGACTTTGAGGGAGGGGTTGCTGTTAGTACACCATTCAGCCAAATTTTCAATCTCCCTCCTGTGTCCTGACTAATTGCCCATTTTTTATACAGCCCACGACAATGGTATTGTGAACAAATTTGTAAATTATGTTTTCATACTGAGCCACGGATTCACATGCCATAATTCACCTGCACATAAACAGTTGCTAATCTTATTTCCACATCTCTTATT
Organism: Narcine bancroftii; assembly: GCF_036971445.1. Classification (NCBI taxonomy): domain Eukaryota; kingdom Metazoa; phylum Chordata; class Chondrichthyes; order Torpediniformes; family Narcinidae; genus Narcine; species Narcine bancroftii. The sequence continues at coordinate 37,834,455 of NC_091473.1, forward strand.
TGCATATATTGCCAGCTATATCACTCAAATCTATTGCACAGTTCACCGACAAACCTCTCTCACTTTTACAAGGCAGAAGCAGCAGGAACTTAGCAGAAGGGGATAGTATGCCCACATGTTCTTATCACAACTGATGAGAAAATATGACCACTGTTTCAATAGAGGAAACACAGCAACCAAAATACCTGCCACAATCTTCCCCAAAAGCAAATGTGAAAATGATCAGCTATGCTGCTTTAATCGATCAATATTGTACCCAAGATAAGTGAACTCTCTTGCATTCATTTGATTAGGGCCTCAGGTTATTATCTCATTCAAAGAAAGTCCTTCAGTCCCTCAACTATGCTCCAGAAACTAGATTATGTGCTTTGGTCTCTCAAGTGAGGCATGAAGACTAAACCTTTTGTCAGAGGTAAGAGTGCTACTCTCAGAGGCACACCTGAATCTCTCAGAGGTAAGCATGATGCTCAGTGTTTAGAGAACAATTGTTTAAATGTAAGAATACAAAAAGGATAAGGGAAGATCAGAGGAATGTGTTCATAACTGTGGGAGATTTGGGAGTATTTTGTTTCCAGCTGATGCAACTTAATGGACACCAGTTACTTCTGCTGGCCAATGCATCTGTAATTAATTTAAAATTCTTCCAAAGCTTTTTTTTAAAGAAATGCAACAAGTCGTTGAGAAATGGCGGCTTGTATAAGAATGATGCTGAAAGCAGACCCTGAGATGATATTTTTTAAAAAGAAAGAAATGCATCTTTTTAAAAGATAAAGAGATGTGGGGCTTGGACTTAGTTGCTCTGGAAACCAATAAAGTACAGCAGGTCTAATAGAGAGAGAAATAAGGATAAAACTAAAACCCTTTCACCAGAAAACCCATACTGAAATAATAGGCTGAACATTCTTGTTCTCTACACGAAAATTCAAATATAAATGTCCAATGTGTTGACTCAGGTAAAACAAGCAAAGAGTAAATTTAGACTGAGAGCAATAATGTTTGGAATAATCTGTGAAGTAAATGGAGATAAAATCATGATTCTTCCAGAAAAACTTCTGTATTCAGGTGTTGATCATCAAAATTGCTGATTACTTGAGTGTTCCTGCTTCCTCAACCTAACCATTTCATAATCCTTTTACTGTCCCAACAGTGTAGATATATACCATTTATAATTTCAGAAGGGTTCAGAGAGCTCATTGCTGTATCTGACCCGACCTTGTTGGTTTTCGTGCAGTTGGATAATCATGTTGAGGAACTTTGGGGGACATCCGATGCGCTCTAGTATTTGCCAAAGCCCTTTCCTGCTCACAGTGTCGAAGGCTTTGGTGAGGTCAACAAAGGTGATGTAGAGTCCTTTGTTTTGTTCTCTGCACTTTTCTTGGAGCTGTCTGAGGGCAAAGACCATGTCAGTAGTTCCTCTGTTTGCGCGAAAGCCGCACTGTGATTCTGGGAGAATATTCTCGGCGACACTAGGTATTATTCTATTTAGTAGAATCCTAGCGAAGATTTTGCCTGCAATGGAGAGCAACGTGATTCCCCTGTAGTTTGAGCAGTCTGATTTCTCGCCTTTGTTTTTGTACAGGGTGATGATGGTGGCATCACGAAGATCCTGAGGCAGTTTTCCTTGGTCCCAACAAAGCTTGAAAAACTCATGCAGTTTGGCATGCAGAGTTTTGCCGCCAGCCTTCCAGACCTCTGGGGGGATTCCATCCATACCTGCTGCTTTGCCACTTTTCAGTTGTTCGATTAACAGTTCTCCATTAACAATGGCGTGAAGCAAGGCTGTGTTCTCGCACCAACCCTCTTTTCAATCTTCTTCAGCATGATGCTGAACCAAGCCATGAAAGACCCCAACAATGAAGACGCTGTTTACATCCGGTACCGCACGGATGGCAGTCTCTTCAATCTGAGGCGCCTGCAAGCTCACAAGAGAAACTTGTCCGTGAACTACTCTTTGCAGACGATGCCGCTTTAGTTGCCCATTCAGAGCCAGCTCTTCAGCGCTTGACGTCCTGCTTTGCGGAAACTGCCAAAATGTTTGGCCTGGAAGTCAGCCTGAAGAAAACTTAGGTCCTCCATCAGCCAGCTCCCCACCAGGAGTACCAGCCCCCCCACATCTCCATCGGGCACACAAAACTCAAAACGGTCAACCAGTTTACCTATCTCGGCTGCACCATTTCATCAGATGCAAGGATCGACAACGAGATAGACAACACTCGCCAAGGCAAATAGCGCCTTTGGAAGACTACACAAAAGAGTCTGGAAAAACAACCAACTGAAAAACCTCACAAAGATAAGCGTATACAGAGCCGTTGTCATACCCACACTCCTGTTCGGCTCCGAATCATGGGTCCTCTACCGGCATCACCTACGGCTCCTAGAACGCTTCCACCAGCGTTGTCTCCGCTCCATTCTCAACATCCATTGGAGCGCTTTCATCCCTAACGTCGAAGTACTCGAGATGGCAGAGGTCGACAGCATCGAGTCCACGCTGCTGAAGATCCAGCTGCGCTGGGTGGGTCACGTCTCCAGAATGGAGGACCATCGCCTTCCCAAGATCGGGTTATATGGCGAGCTCTCCACTGGCTACCGTGACAGAGGTGCACCAAAGAAAAGGTACAAGGACTGCCTAAAGAAATCTCTTGGTGCCTGCCACATTGACCACCGCCAGTGGGCTGATATCGCCTCAAACCGTGCATCTTGGCGCCTCACAGTTTGGCGGGCAGCAACATCCTTTGAAGAAGACCGCAGAGCCCACCTCACTGACAAAAGGCAAAGGAGGAAAAACCCAACACCCAACCCCAACCAACCAATTTTCCCCTGCAGCCGCTGCAACCGTGTCTGCCTGTCCCGCATCGGACTTGTCAGCCACAAACGAGCCTGCAGCTGACGTGGACTTTTACCCCCTCCATAAATCTTCGTCCGCGAAACCAAGCCAAAGAAGAAAGAAGAAGAATTTCCAGAACTCTGATGCTTTACCTATGACAATACATTAATAATGGTGCACAATATTAAGTTTGTCTGATTGTTCCCAGGTAGCATGACATTTTTGTTTTCCACCAGAGCAACATGTTTTCCATTAAACAAATTGTGGGTCAATGCCAATGTTTTGCTTCTTGCATGGGAAATGACATCAGCAGCACTTGATTTGTGCCCAGATTTCCTGAGAAGGACTGGCACTGACTTGCTACATGAGATCATTCATTCTGCAATTACATATGGTCCAAGTTTGGTATTTCGTTAATTTAGTATTAAAGATTTGTCTAGATTCAGGTCAAGAACTGGTGAGATTGTATCAAGCCTTTTTTTTCGTGTATAGTTTTAGGTGATCTGCACATTTGATAAATGGCAAGTCTAGATCGGCATTAGTTTGCAGTGCCCATGTTTGCGATTGAATTAGCCAATTTGGACAATTATGTGTCAAGATGGATAATTGAATTCTGTTCATGGGATGTGACAGATAGGTGCAGTGGAATTGTCTGCAGATGGTGGATGTTAAGCTGTTACCTGCAGAGCCCTTCGCTGCATAAGATATGTTTCTATCAAAAGTCTTCAACTTCAAATCTTGGCAGCCTGGATTTAGAGTCTAAACCACCATCTGTGGCACAATATCACTGAAAGTTCATGTCCAGAGATGGATTTAACTTGTCAAAAATCCAGCATAAAATGGAACTCATCAAGATTTGCAAAGATTGGAGTACCAGCAATAAATAACAAATATCCTGAAGGACACTGTAAACATACAGTTTACACATACTGTACATACATAGCATGTTATTTATCAGGCACACCATTCTTATCAGAATAGCCTTGAAACAATAGAGGGATCAGTTTACAGCAGTAGATTTCAAACTGCCCCCCTAAACTCACATTCCACGTTAAGTAATCCCTATGCCATAAGTGCTCTGTGATGAGAAAGGGATTACTTAAGGTGGTAGGTGAGTGGGAAGGGAAGGTTGAGAACCATTTTTTAATCATACCTAATTGGCTCATTATGTGCACGGTTTCATAACTCCAAAGGAAATGGGCCAATGACAATTTTTCTCAAGTAAAACATTCAGTAACAATTGGGTCTCAAGCAGTGATTCTCAACCTTCCCTTCCCACTCACGTACCACCTTACTAATCACAGAGCACTTATGGCATAGGGATTACTTAAGGTGGAATGTGAGTTTAGGGCAGCAGTTTGAAAACCACTGTCTTAGAGGGAGGAACACAGAATGGGTGATTCAGGTTCAGAACTGAAAGGACACATGGTTTTAGGGATTACATTTTTGCTGACAAAAGTTCAATGCCAGTAAAAAACCATTGCTGGAGCCAACTATGCAACTCATTTGAATGCTACTCTTGTCAATTTTTGACAGCAGATGCAAAATAGGAAGTGTGTGAAAGAAGTGGGAAAAAAAAGGTAAGAAGCTCAAATGCGGTGAGAAAGTGAAGTGTGGGACAAGTATAACCAAGAACTGGCAAAGGAAACCTACTGTGAATGAAACGTCTGCAGTGTTCGATATAACACGATCCTTGCCTGCTCAGATGAGAGCAGAAAGCAGTTTCATTGTTTCTTCCTTAACCCCCATCCCTTGATTTCCTGTTACATTGCCACTTCTCTGACATCAGACACCTCATTATTTTGCCAAAAATTATATTCCAGTGAAAAAAGCTAAGCAGCAACAAAAGTTGACAAGAATTCCTGCTGCAACTGAAGTGATGCAGAGCTCAAAGTCGTAGGATGACTCTGTTATAAATGGCAAAGGATGTGCTCCCTAAAAACAATCTACCATGTCTTTAATAAGCCAAAGGACAGAGACAGCACCTGTGCAGATGCACGCAGCCTCCTCTGTGAAGTGAACAAAATGGTAAGGTGAGCAAGACCAATGTCGTGGGGGAAAAGAATAATTAAGGGATTGTGGAAACAAAGAACACCTAGAGCAATGGTGAAAAATGCATCGGCTCGTGGACAAGAAATGGTGGGATGAAAATATCTGGAGGAATAAGGGGGAGATAGCATTGCAGAAGGAACGATGGATTAAGGGGCAATGTCAACACAGCAAGAAGAAAGAAACTGGGTACTGCTGAAACAATGTGGTGTCACAAAACCTCATTGCTCTTGTTCTCCCCTGCTGTATTCTTACCTTGTGTGTTTTCCCTTTTTCTTGTTCTGTCCCCATCATAAGTACATGTCTGCAAAAACTCTTAGTCTCATGATAAGGATTTATGACAGAGGGCTGAAAGATTTTCCTCTCTGAGACCAAAAATGGTTTAAATGATCCTTTCCTGAGAGTTTAACCGCCCAATTTGAAGTTTCTTGGAAGACAAAGTGGAAATGGAAAACATTTCACCAAAGAAGGTGGGAAATGCAAAGTTCCTGTTGCAAAATATTTGCTCTCAGTGAGAGCTTAACTTCTCATAAAGTCCATTATAGAGCATACAATCTAATACAACAGATGTATGAAACTCAAGAAACATTAATCTTGTTTATTCAGAGGTTCTGCTTAGACTGCCTCTTTGCACAGTAATGCACAACATAAATGAGATCACAAATCTTTACTGTGCTGTTTCCTATGTTTTTATAAAACAACTTGATGCACCATCAATTACTTCAAGGACTAGAAGAACTGTCTAGAGAAACTGATAGCCTTTTATTGGCAACAGACTGGAGGCATGCCCTTGCTGGTCAACTGTCCTGGACTGAGGAGGGAGATGTGGCACAGTCGCATTTATTCAGGGGTCTGTGGGAGGAGCCTCAGGCACAGTCAGCAAGGAGCGTGTCCTAATACAGCCAAATATATTCACCCTTTGTTTTAGAAAGAGTCCAGTGGAGTGAAATTAATTAAATGTTTTTACAAATTAAATCTTTTGGGTGGGCTGGTATGCAACTGCCACCGTCATAGTATTGGATGCAGCACAATTGTTGAATCCTGAACAGTCTGGAACACCTGTACGTTGCCGTTGGTGTCAGCTGGGTGGATGTGTGGCGTCAGATCTGACATGCCCTCCACTGGGGCTGGGGTAACATTCCATGGCCCTGGAGCATTGTAGGTAGTGGTAGATGGAGGGGGTGCAGGGTGGTCAGAAATGGTCTCAGGAACTCCTGAGGGCTCCAGGTCCTGCCAAACCATTGTCCAAGGTCCAAAACAAACTTTTCAGGTGAAGCAACACTTCACCTGTACCTCCGAAAAACTCATTTACTTCATTCAGTGCACCCTCTATGGCCTTCCCTACATCAGAGAGACTGGTCGCAGATTAGGAGACCACTTCGCCCACCACCCCCTCTCCCTCTGCAACAAAAGCAACCTCCCCGTAGCCAACCATTTCAATTCTGAGTCACACTCTCAAGCTCACATGTCCATCCATGGCTTTTCACATAACCCCACCCTGACCACCCGCAGATTGGAGGAACAACACCTCATTTTTCATCTTGGCACCCTCCAACCCCAGGAATAAACATTGAGTTCGCTGCATTTCACTAATCAGTTTGCTTTCCCCCCCCCCCTCCCACCTTTAACTAGTTATGCCAGATCTTACTTCCTTCCTCTCTCCGCCAAGCCTAGACTCCCTCCTCCCTTCCTGCAGTCTTTACCCACCTCCTCTCCACCTATCATCTCCACCCTCACCAACCCCCGTCCCTCCTTCCCCCTTTTGTTTGGACACCTTTCATGTTACCCCCACACCTTGATGAAGGGCTCAAGCCTGAAACGTTGGTGATATATCTTTACCTTTGCCACATAAAGGCATTGCTTGACCTGCTGAGTTTCTCCAGCATGTGTTTTTTCAATCATTAACGATTGATTATTCTTCCTTTTGGTGCTCACTCAATTTGTCTATTGTTTCATTACTAATAATTACTGGTTGTGAAGAAATTTACCATGACCTAAAAATGTGAATTATTCTTATTTAATGTAAATCTTTTTTCTGAATATACCTTTACACTTTTGCACAAATAACCGATCTTTCCAAAGTCAATTGCAAGTTTTGGCTAATCTCATTTTAATCAGGGCAAAATCTGGGCACTTTATTATATCCTACAGTGAGATACTTTTTGCATCATTCTATTGTTAATTCAAGACCAGAGAATAATTCATTGTATTATCCCGTTTTGGAAGAAAATCTGCTGAACATTTCCTAGAATGTTCATTTTATAATATTTAGATGATAACTCTTCGATGATAATTTGTTACTTTTAAATTGGCTCTTCCCTTTGATATTTTTAATCAAAAATCTTTAAAATTCTTTTTGGTTAAAGAAAACTTGGAATTTTGAGGGCATTGTGTTTGTGGAATAAATCTTGGTGTTTCAAATGGACAAAAATAACCTGATGAAATATAGGTAACATAATTTCATTCTGTGCTGTACTCTGTCTGAAGCATTAAATCCCTGCAAATTATTTCCTTCATTACTTTGACAATTTTCCTTAGTATACTAGTTTGCTTTACATAAAGGGCCAAACTATTTGAAATCAAAGTCTGAATAAAAGTAATTAATGTTACACAAAAGACATCAAAGTATAAAAGAAAAACTTTAGAAAATCAAGCTGCTGTGGATTCTAATAATCTGAAGTAAAACAAATGCTGAAAATACTGCAGGACAGAGTTTTTGTGGAGAGAAAAATCATGCTTAGTGTCTCAGATCAATTATCCATCCTCATCCATCACCATGGAAGACACTGGACTGAAGTTTTTGCAAGAAATTCAGTCAAAAGTGACTGGAGTGCCTTCTGCCAGCCTCCTCACCAACATAAAAGTTTGTATTCGATCACAAGATAGCAGTCCATATGAAATTAAAAGAAGCCAATCATAATGTTTTTGGAAAGACAGGCTATCTGAACAAAGATCCAGCTATAGTATTACTGATTACTGGAGTACTAGCCAAAACAAGTGCTGAGAAATTGGATTTATACAACTGGGTACTGAATGGTCAGCATGGATATGATAGGCCAAAGGACCTGTTTCTGTGCTGCTTCAGTCTTTGACACTAAACGTTGATAGCTATCCAATAAAACATTTTTCATCCAGATGTCTGCGATCCACAAAGAGAGGATAAATTGAAGTTAGTCAATAACCACGCCTTCTAGTCAGCCATAAACTGATAAAATCGATTATGAAGGCCATTAAACAAAACCAACTCACTGGCACTCCATTAGAACACCGTAACCTTACGGTCAGAGCACAAATCTGGGTCATAGCCAGAAAAGCTACCTCTTGAAGCTGAGCTAAGGGCAGTTGTTGTCTGCACTAAAGTATGATTTACTGAACATAGGGCCAGCAAAACTAAGATCACCAAAGAGAAAATCCTTCCAGTAACACATCTGCAACAAGGGAAACTTGCAATTGATGCAGACTAATTAGAGCAGGACAATGCAATCGGAGTTCCTCAGGGGAAACCTTCTCAGAATAGCCATCGTCAGCACTTCATTAAAAGAGGTTTCTAAAGTTATGAAATATTTAGTTTTACTGTTTACGTTCATCCAAAGCAAAACTTGGTTAAAGTCAATATTAAGTATGACAAGTGGCAGGAAATATTTGTTGCACATAATAACTATCTGCAACAAATTCCAAATATTTTCCTGACATCTCCCATTATATCACTAACGTTAAGTCCCCACCATCATACTTTCAGAACCAAAAGGATGAAGAAAGATACAGATATTTGGGTCAAATTTCAGATAGGATATTACCACTCTCAAGACTCAATTCTACATTATTATTGGACACGATGGATAAATATGAATACTGAAAGAGTGTGGCCCCAGCAAAATGAAAAGAACTGAGAATCATTCGGAAAACCTTTTGGTGACCAGGGTCATATCTAGCACAAGAAAAGATTTTGTGGCTGACAAATTGATTCAGCAACTTCTCTATTCCTCCTGACATTAAAAAAAATGTTAATGGAAAACTACCATCTCCTCAGTCCTCTGTGTCTCACATCATCCTGATTTGAATATTCATTGCTATTCCTTCATCACTAATGGATCTTGCAATACATCAACAGTAGTTTTGAAAAATTATCACCATAAGAAATTTAGCATTTCAAGAGGTGTAGTATTGCATTTCAGGTCACACCACACACAAACTGTCTGAAGTAAATATGAAAGACTGCAGACACTATGGTTGAAATAAAAACACCATGCTGGAGAAACTCAGCAGATCAGTGTACTTTATGTAGCAAAGATAGAGATACACAACCAATGTTTCAGGCTTGAACCCTTCATCAAGGTATAACAAAATGTAGGCAGGCACCCAAATAAAATGGTGGGGGGAGGAGCACAGTCTCAAAGGCAAGAGGTGGATAAGGGAGGGAGGGCACACCGGGATGCACCCGGTGCTCCCATTGCAGCCTTCTCTATGTTAGAGAGACTGGACACAGTCTGGGAGATCATTTTGCTGAGCACCTTTGCTCTGTCTGCATCAGGGCCAACCATTTCTGTTCTGTGCCCCCCTCCCTTGCTGACATGTCTGTCCATGGCCTGATGTACAGTCAAACCAAGACCACCCAAAAATTAGAGGAGCAACACTTAATTTTACATCTGGGCACTCTCCAAACAGATGGTATTAACATTGACTTCTCCAGTTTCTGCTCGCCTACTCTCCATTCTCCCTCCCTTCCCTTTCCCTTTGTCTTCTTTCCTCCAGCTTTCCATCCCTTCCCTCTCCATTCACAGAGCTTTTCCCCTTCCCCCCATCCCACTGCTTGATGGTGTGCCCTCCCTCCCTTACCCTCCTATTACCTCCTGTTTTTGGGTCTGTGCCTCTCCCCCCACAATTTTGTTCGGGCACCTGCCTACATTTTGTTCATACCTTGATTAAGGGCTCAAGTCTGAAATGTTGGTTATATATTTTTATTTTTGCTATATAAAGTAAATTGTTTGACCTGCTGAGTTTCTGCATCAATGTGTTTGTACAAACTGTCTAAACTTAATCTTCTCTGAGGAAGTATGAGAAATTACAAAAAGGTGCAGCACCTAAAATGTGTTCTGTCAAAAATTTAAAATAAAACCAAGGGACAGGTGGAGTTCTATCTTAAGTGCCTTTCTCATTTAACAGTCATCTATTCCTGCTGTTCGACAGGCCAGCAGTAAACAATCAACACCTAACTTAAGTTGTTGCTTTATAATAAAAACAATCTAATAAGTTCTGCAACTTAATTCTCAAAGTTATATATAAACAATAAAATAATTAGAATTTTTTTGCAGTACCAATCAACACCTTGGAACATAAAGAAAGATCACAATCTTGTTGCAAATATATTTAAAGTTATTCCAGGAAACTCAATTCAGACAGATTTGATGATTCCATATGCATTGATAATGCATTTCCCTCAAAAGATTATTGAAGGTTGCAATGAGGAATAAAAGACTAAAGGGAGATTTTTTTTTACATTACATCTATTATTAATGTTTAAATAACGCTTTTTTTTATCGTGCATAAAGATATTGCCTCTTCACTGATTTTTGATTGCATCATATTAAAGGAATTAACAAATAAAACCCTCTCTCAACACAGTAGGCCCTTTTATAGTGGTAAAAAATAAAGCGAATATAAAGACAGATATTCTCATCTTTAAATAACTTCACTTACCTTCATAAAAGGTCTGAAGGAGGATTAACTGGTTGAACTCACTTCATCTTCAATTCACCTAGGGGGTAGACTCAGAGGTGAAGTCGCTTCACATCCTCTGTAAAAGGAGTGCCACTGATGTGGCTTCAAGGAGGAGGACTGATGATGTCACATTGACGCCGTCAGCCCACGACCCAGGAGCGTGAATTTTAAAAAATCCTTATGGATAATAGAGGCTATTATGTTGCACAGGAGATCTGTCTGAGTCTTGCACAGATCTCTACTAGCACTCTTTCCTGCTCTTTGGTCACCATTTTAAAGTATAGGCCACTTTCCCTTCTCGGCACATATGTTGGACATCATGGTGGTAGGCAGTGCTACTGCACCATTCAACCACTTCCCTCAGCTCTGGAAGCCGGTTCCCAACACAGATGTGCAAAAAGGGACTGCAGGATCTGCATTAAAGGTCATCACCATAAAAGGTAAGTTTGCCTTTTTTTTAATTTGAGCTAGCTATAATGTGGGGTTTCACCATAAAATGGGCTAATGTAGCAGCTAGTTGTGCATCACATCCCTGATTACAGAATCCTGGCAATTGATTGGAGAATAACAGAGCTTCGGAGCTGTAGTCAGTCAATCTAATTTAGCTTTGAGTAGTTTAAAGAGGATTAGAAAGATTATCAAGAAATCAATACCTACTTATGAAAGTAAAATATTGAATCGAAAGTTATACATGAGGAACTACAGAAGCTGGATTATTGAGCAAAGGGAACGTGGAGAGACTCAGCAGTCAGGCAGCATCCATGGAGAGAAATGAACAGTTACCGTTAGTCGCCTCTTTTCACTCAACCAGCCACATTTGCCCCTCTGCACCTCTTTCTGCTTTTCACAGGAATTGCTATGTGATTCCCTGGTTTGCTCTTCTTCCCTCCTCACTCATCCTTCTACCTCCCAACCACTGGGAACTTCCCACAGCAGCCGCAGTGGGTATAACATTTCTAGCTACTTCACCCTCCTTGCCTCCATCCAGGGTCATAGAAAGATCTTCCAGAAGAAGCAGAGTTTCACACCTACTTCTTCCAACCCAATCTACTGTTTTTGGTGTTTTTGATGTGGCCTGCATAGATTGGTGACTGCTTTGCCGAGCACTTGTGCTCTGTCCTCAAATGTAGGCTGGAACGTCCACTTGCCAATCATTTTAATTCCTCTTCCTGTTCCCAAACAGTCCTATCTGCCCTTGGCTTCACCCATTGCTCGAATGAGGCCAAATGCAAACTTGTAGAACGGCATACCATATTCCATCTGAATAGACTACAACCTAATGGCATGAACATAGAATCTTCCAATTTCAGATAACCCCTATCCCAATGCAGTTCCCTGCTTCTATCTGTTCTTCATTTGCTTCCACATCCCAAGCGCTCTCCAGTTCCTGCTTTTTATTCAACCCCCACTCCAGTGGTCTCCTGTCTCTCATCCATTTCTCCCAACTTCATTTGCTCAGTATCCTATCATCACTTGGCCCATCTCCCACATTCCCCCCCCCCCTCAACACCTTTCAATGCTTGCTATCTCCGCTTCTTTCCTTACTCTCAATAAAGTATCCTGACTCAAAACATTGACTGTCCTTTTACCTTTGTGGATACTGCCTGGCCCATTGAGTCTTTCCAACTTCTCTTTCTTTGCTCAATGTTAAAAATAAACTACAAATTAAACCTATTTTTGTATCAATGCCGCTAATGTGACAGAACAACTGTTTGACATCAGCATGAATCTTACAGCCTGAATGTTGTTGCAGACCTTTAAAGGTTGCACCATTTTGATTACTTTGATCTGAGCAAACTGTGGTATTGCCTCAGTTTGTGCTCAGTTGTTCCTCTATGTGCTCAACATTGGTTGGAGGAGTAATTGGTAAGTGGGATGACAGTCAAAAACTTAATTGTCTCAGGTGTGGTGGGGAATTCTTGGCTATTCAAAGATTAGGGACTGGCTGAGACTTGGTAGTGAGGGGAGTGAGTCTCCATTATGAAGTTTGGGTTAGATGGAGAGTTGGGTGTATGGTGAAGGGTTGGAGTCAGAGACAGTTGATAATTGGAGCAAGGAGGTGGTTGAGATGAGGGAATGATGAAGCAAGTCAGATGTGATTTTGGGTGGAGAAGGGTTAATACTAGTTCTGGTGTTGCATGTGGTTTAGTGGGACTAACAGATAGAGTTCACTTCATATCTGCTCAACAAGATTTACCAAGATGTTCTGAAAATAATCAATTGTGGTTTGCCCCTCTGTTAGCCAACACAATGCATCTCACACCAAAAATCACGTAGGCAAAAATAACCCACATGTAGCTATTTTCTTATTGCTTTTTCATCATTTTAATTGTGCCAAAAATAAGTATTGACCCATTTTTAACAAATGATCCTGACTCAAATCTAAATAGACAGAACTGGATCAGACAAATTTAAGGACAAAGTGTGTTGCTCTTCATATTTATGGGTTTTGGAATGATAAATGAAACCCTCCATTTCCAACATTTAAATTACTATTCTGACCTGCAATCCTTACTAACTATCCAAATAGTAAATGTGTTGTTTGAAACTACCTTACAGATGATTTCTGAAGAAACTTTGATTAATATTCATTACTGCAAATGGTTAAGTGCCTCTTGAAAATCACTGAATCTGCTGGTTGTAGAGTATAGTTTATCCAATGATTACAGTTTCCAGTCAGTGCATTATCTAATCATCGAACCAGCATCATAAACCAGGTCACATCAATGACTAAACAATACAATAATTTTCTCATCAGCATCATCTTAAGGTCCATTTTAAGGCCAACATTAAACTAATTGTACAGAAATTACAATACACAAGTGCACGGGAGAAACACAGAAGGGCATACAGCATCCATAGGAAGCAATGATAACCAATGTTTTGGGCCTGAATCCTTCCCAAAATGTTGGTTACCATTTACTTCCCATGGATGCTACATGCCCTGCTGTGTTTCTCCAACACACAGCGAATTGCATGCGACCCTAGCACAGACTTTCTTGGTTAATGCTGTACAGAAATGAAAGTGGCAGGTACATGCATTTGTATATCTTCTTGAAACACGTTTTATAATCACCTCTGATGCTTTCTGTTTTAATGTAGTTAGGTGATTTATAATCTTTGGAGACATGAGAGATTGAAGTGCTAGAATCTAGAGCAAGAAAAGAACAAACTGCTGGAGGAACCTGTGGAGGAAAAAGTCAATATTTTGGATTGAGACCTTGCATCAGGACTGAGAGTACTCTCAAGGTCAAGAAGATGAAGGAGCTTATTGTGGGCATTTGGAGGGGAGGCTGAGGGATCACATAACTACCTTCATTGGTGGGACTGCATTGGAAAGGGTGAGTACCTTCAAGTTCCTGGGAGTCCACATATTGAAAGTTCTCTCCTGGCACCAGCACACTGAGGCAACCGTAAAGAAGGTTTACCAACACTTAAACTTTCTAATAAGTCTGAGGAGATTTGGCATGTCATCAAATTATGTATCAAGCATCCATAGACATTATGTGGAAAGTATGCTGACTGGTTGCATCACAACCTGGTTTGGAAACTCGAGTGCCCAGGAGCACAAAAGGCTACAGAAAATAACAAGTCAAGTCCAACTGGGGCACAGACCCCCCCATACATTGAAGACATCCATGCAATGCAACTCAAGAAGGCTGCCAATATCACGAAAGATCCCCAATACCCTGCTCGTAATCTCTTCTCGCTGCTACCTTCAGGCTGAAGTACAGAAGCCTGGCGTAGCTTCAAGAATAGGCTTTGCCCAACAGTTATCAGGTCCTTGAGCCATCCCATACTACCCTAACCCTGAACATGGACTACTGTGGGCCCATCAAAAGATTTGTCTTAACAATTGAAACAGGAGCCAAGGTGCCATTTCAAATTTTTCATGGAGGCGGGTTTTTTTTTCATAAGTAATTTTAATGTCAATTTACTCAATCGAGATCCCATGCCCCTGAGAAAGAAATACTTCAAGGTCAGATTAAAAAGCAGATGTTTTTGATTCTTTTTAAATGTTAATATATTCTTAGGACGATCTGTAGTGCACGACAAAAGGCTTAGTTTTCACATTCCATTTGGCGAGATTGTCAAAGATGAACAGGTGCCGTCCTCTTTCTCCATATCCAAGGCTTTCTGGATAGCTAAGATTCAATTCCAGTTTGATAAGAATAGCAGTAAAATATACTGAATCTTTATCTGCAGCTTTTACACCTTCCATCTTACTATTCTGGCAACACAGAATATTATGTTACTGACACAAAAGCTCCCTGCCATGAATGACCCGTATCTTAGTCATTGTTTAATGCAAGGTTATAAACAAAGCTCTTTAGTCACAACAGGAAGTTTTCTGTGAAGGTTTATCATCATGCAAGATCCAAGTTTAGTCATTTGTTCGCAACCAAGCCATATATGGTGAATGAATTGTTATGCAAAGCATGCAAAGGAATACATCAATTCCTTTCTTCAGCTTTTAAAGAATTTATTGTGTTCTGAGGATGAAAGAGTGCCTCCAAATTCACTGTCATTTTATACAATTTTCTGATGTAAAATTATTTTCTTTCTACTTTGGGCATTGGAGTAAAACCATGGCCATTTTCTTGTTTATTTACAGGAGGTGAACATTTTTTATTTGATTGTGTGAAAGTTTATTGCATGATCTACTTCTAATAATTGAAACCTGCCCAATTTAAATGGACAGAATTCAGAAAAGCTCATATAATTCAAACGTAAGAAGCAGGACTTTCTGATATAGTGTTGTGTATCTGTTGGTGCATTGAAATGACAAAGCTTCTGCAAAAGAACATTCTTCAGTTAAAATCTATCTTTGCCTCCACAGTCTCTCAGTCATTAACCCCTCTCTTTCAATAGCTATTGATCATCACACTTCCTCAGTTAATGACCTCTTCTTTCTCTCCATCAGAAATCACCATCCTCTAATCACTCTCTATCTCCCTCAAAAACTGGGCCAATCCCTCTGCTTGCTTTCTCAGATGTCTGGGTCCTTTTCCTGCTTTGTCATAACAGCCCTCTCCAATCATGTGACATTTAAGAGTCACAATCCATTGCTAGTTCCCTTTATATCACAGCAATACTCCTCCATCTTGTCACTGTCCTCTCAATCATATCCTCTTCCAATGAGTTCTGCCCCTCTCTCAGTCATCTCTCCACTTAACACTTTGATGGAGCATACCTCAGGGCTTTAATTATAATGAATTGGCAAGTACACAGAGATCAGTTGTCTTATAGAACATAGAAAATTACACCACAGAAAGAGGTCCTTCAGCTCACAATGTCTGCACCATATATAGTGCCCAAACTAAACTAAAAGTCTACGGCTTGCATGTGATCCATATCTCCCTATTCGCTGCATCTTCATGCATCTATCTAAAAGCCTCTTAAACACTATAACCCAACCAGCCTCCACCAAAACTTCTGGAAGCCTGTTCCAGACATCCACCATTCCGCACATCTGCTTTAAACTCCCCCCCCCCCCCTACCTTACATGCATGTCCTTTAATTTGTCACATTTTTACCCCAGTAAAAAGATTCTGACTCTCTACCTTGTCTCGTAGTTTATATACTTCTGTCAGTCTCCATATTAAACTAAGTTTCATGTAAATGAAACCTGAGCCCCAATCTTAGGTGGTCCTCAGATTTACATATTTCAGCACAGAAATTAATTCCTGAATGCCTGCATGAATTTGCTTTTAGATCGCCATATTTTAAAATATCATAAATTCATGATTTATTCTACTGAAGGCCATTTGTATTTCTGTCCTTCATTTATCAAGTTGCTACAACTTTACCATTCACGTGAAAATCGTCTCAAAAACTATCACCTCGTTGAATACTGTCCATTGTCGATTCTCTAAAAAAATACACAAATCGATCAAAATCATTTAATTTTTTTAAATAATTTGGGAAAAACTCACGTTTAGCGCTTCAAAGTTTCCTGCTTTCATTCTGCATTTTCCAAACTCTGCTTTTAATTTTTCTTTGCGTCATATGCCCTGAATTTGTTATATGCTGTTTAGAGCTCATTTTCCTTGCAACCTGAATTTCTCTAATCACCCAAAGAAATCCAGCAGCCTACTAAGTTTGTTTTTGTCTAAATGCAGTCTAATCACCTTTAATTTTCCCTATTTTTATCTACTGCCCTATCTAACATTTTTTTTTCCATTTTAATAATTGAACTCTTTACTCTCTCATTGGAATCTACATTTCCCCAGTCAAATAATTTCTAACTTTTCTAAATATTTCTGACCAAGCCGTTTGTGATTTTTTTTTAAAGCTAACTCAAATGATATTATGGTTGCTTTATCTTGAACTTGCTTTTCCCTTTTCTATTCGACGCATAATATTTCTTGGAAATAGATTCAATGGTGCCTTATTGGATAAAAAGTTCGATCAATAGCAGTCTCAACACATTGTCAAAGGCCCCCTTTTTCTTTGCTAATTTTCCCAAATAAATCTTTTGATTATTGAGTGCACCATCGCTATGTATTTATTGCTTATACCTTAATTATCTTTATATTTTGGTGCTACAAAAAATCTCTTGTAAAGGAGCATAGACTTGAGTTTTCATAAAACTTACCTATATCACCCTGTAGCCAACTCCAGAGAACTCACAAGTATTATGTTTCCCTTTGGAGAAGAAATTTATCACCAGTTACTAGTGTTAAACACTCCGTATAGTGGCATCACCACATTGAAATTCATTCCTTTATAGAATACAGATGCAGTGGACAACATGTTACTGCTATATGTAAAGCTCGACCAAACAGGGATGAACCAGGCAATAATATGCTTTCTATATTAATCCATCAAACTACTGTCTTTGTTGTGAAAATACCTGGAACCAACAGCTTTCACAAGCTTGATTAGGTTTCAGTACGTTGATTTTGGAAAATTATTCAGAAGTTACCAACAATGGAAGTAAACTTGGTATTTCCTGCATTATGGTGCTGTTATTGATGAAACAATCCAAATTTGTTAAGGATCTTATTAATCTGCAATCATGTTCTGCATTAAGTTAGCATAAATTTAGTTTGTGATCATTTTTCAAAATGCCTTGAACAATTGTTGTAAGTCATATCTGTAGTTTTCAAATGGGCTTTACCCTTTGGAGCAACGAAGGATGAGAGGTGACTTCCTAAGATTATGAGGGTCATTGATAGGGCAGAAAGCCACTGCCTTTTCCCAGGGTAGCAATGGCTAGAACCAATGGATATCTGTTTCAGGTGAGTGGAGGAAAGTTCCGGTGTGACATCAGCAGTCATTCTTTTTACACAAAGAGTGGTGGCTGTCTGCAATGCATTGCCAGGGCTGGAGGCAGATGCTGATACAAAAAGAATAGTTAAGAGATTCCTAGGTTGGCACATGGATGAAAGAAAATGAAGGGTTATGAGCTATGAATGAGGGAAGTATGAGATTGATCATTCGTTAGTTTGTTTGAATTGGCACACCATTGGGGACTGAAGGGACCACACTGTGTGATGTTGTTCCATGTTCAAATAATGGAGTAAAATTAGCCACTATATTAACTCCCTGGAGAATAGTGGAATGTTCTGAAGCAGAAATTTGCCTTTGGCTGCTGGTGATGAGAAGGTGCAAGAGTATCAATTACTAGTTATACCCACTTTCTGTCATTGAGATTTAATCCAATGGTGCCTGATATTGAAAACACAATTAATTGGCGGCTTACATCTTCACATCTGTCAATTATTGTTACTGTCCAGTGATGAATTCCTCCCTCCATAGATCTAAAATCTTAAAGTAAAACATGAAAATCTGCAGACACCATGGTTGAAGTAAAAACACAAAGCTCTAGAATCGCAGCAGGTCAAACAGTATAGCAAAGGTAAAAATACATAGCCAACATTTCGGACTTGAGCCCTTCATCAAGGTATGGAAAAATGTCGGCAAGCATCCGGACAAAAGAGTGGGGGGGTGGGGTGTGGTCGCAAAAGCAGGAGGTAATAGGTGGAGAAGGGAGGGAGGGGACAGCAGCAAGCGGAGGGAGGAGGGATGGCTAGATGAATAGAGAGGAAAAGTAGGGAGGAGAACTGGAAAGGAGAAGGGAAGAGGGCTGGGGGAAGAGGAGAGTGAGTTACCAGAAACAAGAAAAGTCGATGTTAATGCCATCTGGTTGGAGAGTGCCCAGTCAGAAAATCAGGTGTTGTTCCTCCAATTTAAGGGTGGTGTTGGTGGGATAATCCATAAGGCCATGGGCAGACATGTGAGTGTGGGAATGTGACAGAGAAATGGAATAGTTGGCTTCTGGGAGGTCTCAGTCTCTGGTGCGAATGGAACAAAGGTACTCAGATGAGCGATCTCCCAGTCTTTACCCAGTCTCTCCGATGTAGAGAAGGCCACAAAGGGAGCACCAGATGCAGTAAATCAATCCTGAGGATACACAAATGAAGTGTTGCTTCACTTGAAAGGCCGATTTGGAGCCCCAGACTGTGCTGAGGGAGCAGGTGTAGGTGCAAGTGTAGTCGGCGTGCTGTGCAGTAGATGAAAGATAAAACCATACAGAAGCAATAAGTGAGTTGAACCAACCAACTGATTTTTACTGGAGAGTTTATCAGCACAACACCCATGATCCTTTGCCACCCGACCCCCACCAGGACCATTGTGATGTCAGCCCAGCCTGAGCTTGCACCTCCTTAACCCGATTTGCTTGCAGATCATTGCAGCCCACTACACAAGTATGGCACCTCCTGCAGCCACAGGGGAAGGTGGTGGGGGGAAGGGGAGATTGGTGGGGAGGGATGAGTGCTTGAGGGAGTCACAGAGGGCACAGTCCCTACGGAAGGCAGAGAGGGGAAGATGTGTCTGATAGTGGGATCCTGTAGTAAGTGCCGGAAATTCCAGCGGATAAAGTGTTGGATGCAGAGGCTGGTGGGGTGGTAGGTGAGAATAAGAGGGATAATGCGCTTGTTACATCTGGGGTCAGAGGGGGCCAGGACAGATGAGTGGGAAGTGGAGGAGATGTGGGTGAGGTTTGAGTTGATGGTGGTGAAAGAAGGCAGTCATTTCAGAAGATCTGGACTGGAAGACCTCATCTTGGGAACAGATGCGGTGGAGATGGAGAAATTGAGAGAAGAGCATGGAATCCTTGCAGGGACAGGATGTGGGGAAGTGTAGTCAAGGTAGTTGTTGGAGTTAGTGGCCTTGTAATATATGTCAGTGGAAACCTTTTCTCTCGAGATGGTGACAGAGAGATCCAGGAAGGGGAGAGTGTTGTCAGAGATGTACCAGGTGAGTTTAAGATTGGAGTGGAATTTGACAGCAATGTTGATGAGCTCATCACGGGTGGATGTGGCAGAGCCGATGTAGTCATCAGTATAATGGAGGAAGATTTGAGGGCCATTGCCTGTGCAGGCTTGCAGCATGGATTGCTCCACAAAGTTACAAATAGGCAGGTGTAGCTGGGACCCATGCGGGTACCCATGGCTACTCCTTTGATTTGAAGTGAGACGAGTTAAACCCCATTTTGTATAACATCACTCCAGAACTCGTACATCCTGATGACATTCCTTTCAAGTGATTTACAACAGTTGTATTTGAGCTCCGCTAATCCTCATGTGGAATTCAAGATGCAATAACTTAGGAAGCAACTTTTACTTATTTATTCATGGGATGGGAATATCCCTGTCAATGCCAACATTTATGCTCGATCCCAAGTTGGCTCCTGAACTGTGGAGATAGAAGAAAGAAAATTACATTGGTGGGTCTGAAGTCACAGGTGAGGGCAAGGCAAAGAGAGTAAATCTATTTCCATGAGGAGATTAAAACAAAACTGGTAGTTTCATGGTTAATTTTAGTGAGACTATCTTTTTGTTTGCAAAATGCCAGATTTAATTGCTTGGATTTAAATTTCCCAGCTGCTTCATTGGTTTTTAAATAAATATTGCTACCGGTCCTGCATTTGGTTCAATGTGGTAGAATTTCATCTACTTACTGAGCATTAAATGGATGGTGTTGCACCATCTGCCATTACAGGTTATGGTCAACAATCAGCAATATTAACCTCAATGGAACTGAATATCATGCAAGTTGTTTTATACATGAGTGGTGTCAAGGCTTGAAGATCATTTCTATTTCAAAAGGTCTGCAATGGAAGGAGATGTCAAACATAAAGCCAGAGGAACCCAGAAGAGGAGCACTCATTTTAAAAAAAAGCCAGAATAATTTTATCAGTGATAAGGACAAAGTGCACAATTGGTTAATATTAAAGACCAAACGCAATACATTCCTAAAAAAAAATAACAGGATGTTCACTCAGAAATACTGGATACATTTTATATTAACAGCTGGATATTGTTGACATTAGAATCTGAAGCATCTTTATCTTGGAAAGGCAGCATGTGTAGATAATGGGTGTGTATTGTTATAGCACCAAAAAAAACAATCACGTTACTGATCCCCAATGGATCGTCTGGTTAACAAAGAGTAATTGCGCCATTCAGGCCAAAAAAAAGTTCAGCTTCACTTCTTGGTCTGTGCTAAGTTTACAAATCTGAGGCAGACAAACAATAAGGATTTGTTCTCAGCCAACCAGGACTTCTTGCAGGATTATTTTATCCTCCTGCTATCCTGTTGTGGATGCGGATGTGACATGTAAGTTACAGTGACCCTGCTGGACAAGTGGGCTTCATTCCCAAGCCATAAATTAAAGAGGGAACATTTTATTCATTCCTGGAATTTGGATGAGGTTGAGGAAGGGTGCAGTTTAGGGGCAGGAAATTTTCCTGTATTAAGACTAGGCATACAATCTTTAGAGTTTAGAAGAATAAGATGCAAGTGCAATGAGATGTGCAAAGGTTTGACCTGTCAAAAATGAGCTGACAAAAATATTGTTCTTCCAGAGACCTGTAAACAATGAGTTAATATATACAAGTCACACTAATGAGGATTCACAGTGCAGAGGTTAGGACTAGAAGGTAGAGTCAAATGAAATAACATCCATGTTTTATCAAAAGGTGGATTTAGCTCAGGAAGGCAAATGGCCAACTCTTGCCTCTGTGTTCTGAGGAAAGAAATTAAATTTGGTTTTTACAGATTCCATGTATAAGTTGGAAAATATTACAAAATCACTCAATATGGTTACCATTGCTCTGGAGTAGTGTAATAAATGGCATCAAAAGCACATAACATTGATAAGAAAAAAACATTTTTAGAAGTAGAGAGAGAGAAACCAGTTGGTCTTGGGTACAAATATGTAAACATTTGTCAGACTTTTGATTTACATAATATTATGGGAGCATGCTGGTATGTAAGCGTGTCCAGAAGTCAGGCATTCGTAACCCAAGATCGACCTATATGTTTAATGGCACTTTTAATTTCTTGCCAATATCATCTATGAATGGAATATTAAAGATATCCAGAAAAGAAAAGGACAACAATTGGAAGATTCTACTGAAAAGCAAAACTCAGACACTGAGAATAACTCAGTGTGAATAATTCAGACACTCTACTAATAGCAATTTAGCTTATTGAATGAATAGTATGAATTAATCAATATTTCTGAAAAATAATGAGATGGAACAGCCCTGCTAACATAGTATCATGTGGTGTTCTCCCAAATGGAAGTCTCAAGCCCTGTTGAATAACATGACGATTGATGTAAGTTTTCCTGGGTGCGTAAACTGAGATGTCAGTTCATTGTTCAGCAAAGAATTCTGCATCATGACACCCATTGAGCTGAACTCTCTGAATTTGGGACCACATCTTTATTCTGTGGAGCATCAGTATGACGTATCCCACTGGAAACTACTGCTGCAGCGCACTGAATGCAGTGTGTAAATGACAACTGAGGATCTTGACTGTAACATCTAAAAAATACCAAAATTTATGGCCCAGTTTACTTAAATAATAAATGTATTCAATAAGTATCAAACTTCCTGCAGAGTGCAAAACTGATGTCACGAATGGACACCACAATCACTATTCGGTTTTGCCTAATGCTAGGAGATATTCAGGGTTCACTATACTATTCATATATCTCAATAGTATATTGATGGTTAATAGAAGTTTTAAACGGCACATGGTGATAACATTGCTTTTATATCTCTGTGTTACTTGGGAAGCTTCTTAAATAACTTAGAGATGCAAGATTCAAATAACAAGAGACTTTACTTACTGAAGCCTTCCACCATCTCAAGAAACTGTTCACACACACACACACACACACACACACACACACACACACACACACACACACACACACACACACACACACACACACTCATATACATACGCTCCAAGTTGTGCATTTCAGTTACTACAGTGAGAAAGGTGTATTCTTACACGGTTACAAAATAGTTCATATTATCCTGACTGTATAACATCCCTCCTTCTCAAGAAAAATTTATTGTTCTTTATCATTTTCTTTCCAGTGCAACTTAATTAACTGAACTTGTACACTATTTACACAACTATTTTTAAATAGCTCATATTGATATCGCACTGGCGGCATTATGTTGCTTCGCCAACTTGTGGATTTTATCCAGCTTCATCTTTAGGTTAAATATCGTAGGCTTGTTCTTGATTGTCCTCTGTATTTGAAGCCTTGTGTGCAACTCACTTCCTTCTTTCATCTCACCCGACATCTCGTGAAGGTGTATGGATTCTATGTCCAATATCCGGGTGTCGGAGTCCTCATTGTTGTTTCCTTTTATGTGGTGGATCTTTTCTTTTTTATTCACTGGTATTATTATTTTCTTCATACCAGACTTTGACATCTTCACCCAGTGGTTTGTTTTACCGCAAGCTCTACATTGAGAACCATATACAGAGTATTTGTTTTGGTTATCGAAGAGGTGTTGTCTGCCACACTTCCTCCAGGTCTTGGGGGGTTGCACTTTTCTGATTGTGTTCTTTATAGCATCAACCTTTCCTTCTCTTTGCTGTGGGTGGGTCTGCATAGATAGGGATTTCATTTGCATCTTCAAGGCTTCGAAGGCTCTGGCTGTGTCTGTAGCTTCGGCCAGCTTCAAGCTATCCTTCCCTATAACAAACTTTTGCACTTCGAGATGGGTACTCCCCCATATTAGTTGATCAACTAATCTTTCCTCTATATCCTTAAATCTACATTTTGCAGCAACAATTTTTAGTCTCGTGAGGAAGTTATCAACAGTTTCATCAGTCTCTTGTATTAAGCTTTAAAATTCATAGCATTTAATTCTATAATTAAACCTGGGTTCAAGGTGAGAAGCAAACTGCAAATATTTTCTCTGGTTCATTTTTCTCCACCTCTGTAAGCTTCCAGCTATTAAATAAGTCAAGGCCTCACTCCCCTGTCCAGAGAAGAGTATAACTGACCTTCTCCTCTACTGTTGCATTTTTTTAAATAACTTTTGAATGCTAAATTGCACTTCTGCTGAAACTTTTTAAATGATTCAACACTGTCTTCAGCCTTCCAGTCCATCACTGGTGAACTGCTGTTGCTCCAGCCATTTTTTCAGTAATGTTTTTTTCTCTTCTTCCCCTTCGTTTTTCAGTGACTTTAAAACAATTGTATGGCTTTAGTCCTGTTCTCTTATACTGCTGCCACCATGTTATGTCTCTGTGTTACTTGGGAGGCTTCTTAAATAACAAGATTCAAATAACAGAAGAGACTTTACTTACTGATGCCTTCCACCATCTCAGGAAACTCTTTACACACACTCATATACATTTAAATATGCCCCGTAGTGATGCAATACAGTTACTACAGTGAGAAGGGTGTATTCTTACACGGTTACAAAATATTTCACATTGTCCTGTCTATATAACAATTGCCATTTGGGAATAAAGTCCAGGAAGCCTGGTGCTTAATCAAGATACAGAATCAGAAAATACAGAATATCCAAGGCCATGTAATATCTATGCATATGGAACCCATGGAATCTAAACAATAGGAAAATGTCTTTTCAGACACAAGAGGCTCTTATATAATGTGTGACTAACCAATCATAAATGCTGTAGATAGTTAAACACTGCATATAATTCTCAGCCTGGTCTCAAAACATAATTATGTGGCTCTTCAGAAGTCTATGGATTTTTTAAAATATATATATACTGGTTGGCAAATGTTAGTCAAACATCGCAGCACATTATAAATTCTGTGTAATCTTATGTTGGAGTTCAGTACTACAGCTGATGCTCACACATGGCTGAACATGTTGATCAGGAGCAGGAAGGAATTCTAAAAATGTAATCCAAAGTGATCATATCATTCTTACAGGTTAATTTACATGGTTAATTTCTTTTGACTGTTGTCACAATTCCATACATGTTTGATATTTCCATCGTTACTTCAGTTTCAAAAAGACTGCAAGGAGTGGTACTGTAGGAGCTGAGAAAAAAAAATTCTTGACTTCATAGCTGAAGTTTATTGCATAAACCATGCACTAGAGTTAAGTTTACTCCAAGAGATGGTTCAATTAGTAGGTGTTCTCTGCCACGCTATGTGACTGAGACAATTAGCAGATGACATAGAAAACAGGACAAGTTGGTGGAAGGGAGAAGAGAAAGCAGCCCATAATATGGAGCCAGGGGCCTTATCCAGCCACATTCTCAGGGAGAACTTCTCCATAAAGCCTTGTGTGGAATAGTGAATGAGAGATTCATGCTTCAAGAGGCATATTTTCACTGCAGCCCGCAACCGGTGCAGGCACAGTTGCAAGCTCAAGGAGGCACAGCATCACGTGGCCAGTCATAGTGGCAATGAACATTTGAGTTTCTGGCTTCTTCCTGGTTGAACCTGGAGATGTGTGAAACTTCTTGCAGTCTGCCATTGCACAAGTCACACAGGCTCTTTATTCCAGGAGAGTTAATTATGTTTCATTTTCCCTTGGCAGATACTAGCAGGCAGACAGAGCAACAGCTTTCACTCAAGTCACATCCTACTTGTGACAGGATGCCACTGGCTGCATACACATCACTTTTCAGGCCCCATTGCCAAATCTACTCTGCACATGAACAAATGGAGCTTCCATTCCCTTGACATCCAGCTAAACCATAAAGTGAGACCCATTGGTCCTGGCATCTATTCTGATATCTTTATTCTGTAGAATCACACCTCACCAGCTGTCTTTGAGACAGCACAGCAGACTGAAGGGGGATAGCTTGTTGAAAGCTATTCACTGATGATGTGACTCATGGACAGTTGGGAAACACACATTGAGAACCATCTTGCTGCATGAAATCAGAAGAGACACAACCCTGTGTTGATATAATGCTCTTACTGCCTGCACATGTCCTGTGGTAGGTAGCAGAAGAGGAGTGAAAGTTTCATAGAAGCCTGTGACTTGTTTCATTATCTTGGGGAGACAGTCCTTGCTGCTGGCTGCAAAATGAACAACTAAAGAGAAAGTGCAGTAGAAAGAGAAGGGAGGGGAAATAAAATCCCCTTCACCCCTTTTGTCCAAGAACAACCAACCCAAGTTTGATACCAGCAACCCCAAATTCTCAATCACAAAGAACCCATAATGTTCCTAGTTTGGGTCCAAAGAATACATAAAGGCCAAGACAAAGTAAGCATTCCAAATTGAATTTACAATTAAATGATGATAAATTGCAACCAGATGCCATTATTATTGTCTTGTCCAATTTCTGTTAACCTCTCACACTTTCCCTCTGTCTCCCTTGTTCCAGCTCCACATTCTCTTCCCTTCCTTCTATCAGAGAGCTATCTTTCTCTTAACGCTTTTCCCTCTCTCCCATCATCTATGAGCTCCTTTCCCCTCCTACCTGCACCCAGCTGTCATTTTTAGCCTGTGCCTCTCCCCTTTCTCCTATTCACCTTCAACCACCTTATTTAGGCATCCACCTGATTTTCAGCACTCCTGAAGAGGGCTTATTGTGCTTGCATGTTTGTGTTATATGTTACTGGTAGCAGGGCTGTGGGACAGAGAAAAAAGATAAATGGAGACAAAATGATGAGAGGCAAAAATGGCTTGTCCTGCTACAGTCAGAACGAAAGCTAGAGTTATTCAAAGGTGAAGAACTCAATACGAGTCTAGAATCACTGTCAAATTCTCCAACTATAGAGACCTGTTTGATGTATGATTGCCAGGATCCAGTCATTCTTTGGGTAGGGACTTTCTAATTCATAGCAGAAATGCAGGAAAGTTTAACTCCATTATGATTAATTTTCTGAAAGCGGATCAAATTTGTAAGCAGGTACTGTATAGTAAAAAAGAGGACCTAATCAATTTTCTGTAGTGACTAACATGAACTGCATTAAACTCATTTTCAATAGAATAGCTCTGGATTTCACAAAGGGTTACAATTTCTTGGAATTTTCTTTAAATGTACAGTATACTGGTTCTACTTCTTCATCATTCTACTGGTTAACAAGTACACAGGACTGTCCAGGTGCACTGTTGTACAGGTGTCTCTGAAGGACTATTTATGGCTTTTCTTTCTTTTATTGTTGAAGGTGCTGGACAATGTTAGTGGTGCCTCTGTGTGCCTTTATCGTAGGAAAAGGTTGACAAATGTTGTGTATTGTTACATTTTGTGTATTAGTTCAAGAGGCTAAAGAATCTTAATCTTTGTCATAGCATGGAACTCAACCTCTTTTTTTAAATTTTTTTTTATTTTTCACACTATGAACCATACTAACCAAAATACACAATATACACATTGTCATTTTCTCCCCTTTTTCCCCCCTCCCTTCCCTCCCTCCTTCACCACCCCCCCCCCCCACCCACTCAACGTTCAACCTATATGATACATTAAACCCATTAAACAATGTCATCACACAATGAAAATAAACAAGAAATTTGTGTCTTCTACTTTTACATACTGGGTCAGTTCATTTCGTCTTCTTCTCCTGTCATTTTAGGCAGTGGAGGTCCGCGGTAGGATTTCTCTGTGGTGTTCCATGTACGGTTCCCAAATTTGTTCGAATACTGTGATGTTATTTCTTAAATTATATGTTATTTTTTCCAATGGAATACATTTATTCATTTCTATGTACCATTGCTGTATTCTCAGGCTATCTTCTAATTTCCATGTTGATGTAATACATTTTTTTGCTACAGCTAAGGCTATCATAATAAATCTTTTTTGTGCTCCATCCAAATTGAGTCCAAGTTCTTTACTTCTTATATTACTTAGAAGAAAGATCTCTGGATTTTTTGGTATGTTGCTTTTTGTGATTTTATTTAATATCTGGTTTGGATCTTCCCAAAACTTTTCCACTTTCTCACATGGCCAAATTGCATGTACTGTTGTTCCCATTTCCTTCTTACAATGAAAACATCTGTTTGATACTGTTGGGTCCCATTTATTTAACTTTTGGGGTGTGGTGTTTCGCCTGTGTAACCAATCATATTGTATTATGCGTAACCTCGTGTTTATTGTATTTCCCATAGTTCCGGAGCATAGCTTTTCCTATGTTTTATTCTTTATCTTTATGTTTAGATCTTGTTCCCATTTTTGTTTGGGTTTACAGCTTGTTTCCTTGTTCACTTTCTCTTGCAGTTTGATGTACATGTTTGTTAAGAGAAAAGGGATCAAAAGAATAGAAAATTGTTTTTCGGGAAATAAATGATTATCTTTTGAATAAATGAAGGACAAATACGGTATAACTCACAGTACAATGTTTGCATGCCACCAACTGAAAACCTTCTTGATGGACAAATTGGGAAGCAGACTAAGGTTACCAGAAGGAAGCAATTTTGAATATGTGATTACAGACGCAATGATAATTAAAAGATTTATAATGAACTCAATCTCATTTTAATCTTGAACTTTAGGAGCTGACCTGTTTCTCTTTTGAACTGAACATTGAATTCTGTTGAACTGTGACTGCTGTTTGATAAATGACCTGCTCATCATTTGGCTGTTGGTTATATCTAGCTCCAGACCGCAGAGCCCACCTCACTGACAAAAGGCAAAGGAGGAAAAACCCAACACCCAACCCCAACCAACCAATTTTCCCCTGCAACCGCTGCAATCGTGTCTGCCTGTCCCGCATCGGACTTGTCAGCCACAAACGAGCCTGCAGCTGACGTGGACTTTTTACCCCCTCCATAAATCTTCGTCCGCGAAGCCAAGCCAAAGAAGAATATCTAGCTCCATTGTTCAGTCTGTCAGCCCTTTGTTGGTTGGTGTGGCTGGACCCTGAAATTATTGAAACCAGCAGGCAGAATAAATCTGGCACGTTGCTTAGTTTAAAATCAGATTATGCAGGCAACTATCATGATCCCTGTTTTCAGGGGCCATTGAGTTTACTCCCACATATTACTAAATGCTTTTTGACCTCCCATGATCCATCCATATTGAATGATTACAGTTTCTACCGTCTTTTTGGGATTGAAAGAATACACTATGATAATGTCTCCAAGTTCACAATTGCATTCCAAAGCATTAACTAATCATATGTAGAGCAATAAATAGTTAATCAAATGTAAAATAAGCAAAATTTACCAATGATAGGAGTAAGAAGATAAAATGGCAAAATCCTTAGAACATTATGTTACGTGAATGCACATGCGCGCGTAACATCATAAAAGGAGTTACATTCCTATTACATGTTTAGTTTGACGCCATCTTGATCAGAATAAAGAGTGCTTACTCTTTTTCTTGTGCAAGGTGATTCTTTAAGAGAAATTGATGACAGAATTGGCAACAAGGATCAAAACAAAAAATTGTACTCTCAGGATGACAGAATCAGAATCTGCGAGATTTCAAGTAAAGTGGACGTTGGAGGTAAGAATTTTGCAGCGAAAGCAACGACCAGGACAATGTCAAGCTGCAATGGGATGAAAGCACGTGTTTGTCAACAGTGAAAAAGAAGTAGACAACAAAAGAATGAGAATGGTGGAAGGACATTTTGGGGAATATAGAGAGACTGAAGACTAGTATGATTATGTAGATGTTTGATATGTACTGCATTGCCCATGATGTGAGGGATACTGACACCTGCAGTAAAAAACAGGTGTCTTTTTTGAGTGATGTTGGGAGCAGAACATACAGTCTGAACAAGACTCTATATGGCACTGGTAAAACGACATACCAAGTCTTATAAAGAGTTATGTGACCTTGTTGGAGATCATCTATCCCCAAAACCAATAGTAATCGCTGAAAGGCACAAATTCTATACCAGAAAGTAAAAGACTGGCAAAATAGTTAGCCAATATTTGGTCGAATTGCCTAAGTTGTCCGAGACATGTAGTTTTGGTAACTTCTGGTTGAGACTTTGAGAGACAGATTGGTGATTGATTTGGTGGACCATTACGCCCAACAATGATTGTTGAGTTCCAAAAATACGTACAGTGACAAACTCTTTGTGTGTTTCCATTTTCAAGTTAAACTGTGTGGTATCTATAGTTACAATTATTAGTTGAAATTATGCTTAAATTTTCTGTAGTATTTACAAGTATTAGCATATTTAAACTTTATACTTATTTACAAGTAAGCACAAAATATATTTTGAGGGGGGAGGAGTGTTATGGGAACGTGCATGCATGCATTATGTCATAAAAGGAATTACATTCGTATTGTGTGTTCAGTTAGATGCCATCTTGATCAGAATAAAGAGTGCTTACTGTTTCTCTCATGTGAGGCGATTCTTTAAGAGAAATACATGGCACGTTGCAGCATAGAAAAAGGTTCATCTAGTTCAAAGTTCAGTTCAAAATTCAAAAATATTCTGTGCCAATCTAATTACTCTGCCTAATTCCATCAACCTGCACCAGGATCATAACCCTCCCATCCATGTACCTACCAATCTTCTCTTAAATAGTGGAATTCAACCTGAGTCCACCACCTCTGCTGACCTGCTGAGTTTCTCCAGCATTGTGATTTTACTTCAACCACGGTGTCTACAGATTTTCGTGTTTTACTTCTGACCTCTGCTGGCTACTTGTTTCACACTCTCGCTACCCTCTGAGTGAAGAAGTTTCCTTAATGTCCCCCTTAACCCATTTCTTCTAGTGCTGTTCTCACCAACCTCAGTGGGTAAAGCCTGATTGCATTTACCTTATCTATGCCCCTCATAATTTTGTAGTGCTTTGTCAAATCCCTCCTCATTCTCCAACACTCCATGGAATAAAGTCCTAACCTATTCAACCTTTCACTATAACTCAGCTCTTCAAATCTCAGCAATATCCTTGTAAATTTCCCTAAAATGTTCTAAAAGCTCTTTTCACAGCCAACTTTGTTTCTGCACTTATAATTGGAAACATAGATAATACAAACCTTCGTTTAAAGAGACTGATTGTACTTATCTGATCAAAATTTATTTTGATCATAAAAATCTCTGCTTTCCACTGAAGGCAGCACCTTATTGAGAAGTAAAGGTTTCAAGTTCATACAGGTTCGCAGGCATCACTGCCAGGCAAAATTTTCACATGCCACAGCTCGTAACATACTGCTTTTGGGGAAAAATGCTCAAAGAATTTTAATGAAACTTAGAAAATGTGGATTGAGGCTTACTGTTGGAGTAAAATATCTTGCGAATGATATAGCCCAAAGAAACAGGTAAAAGAACTACAAATTAAATTGTTCGGATTAATTATCAGAATTATCTGACTTGAATCTTCCATTATCCTCAGTCATTGCTTGAAATAGGACAATTTCTGTAGAATCTCTTTCTCTCTGTTTGAAATGTCTTTGAAAAAGTTGTTGAGTGAAGATTCCATAATTCACCTTTCGATTACCAGCTCTTGTCTCAACCCTCATTCTCACTGGCTTTATACTGCCTATCCTCCCTCTATTCTCTCAGTCCTGGTGTAGGGTCTCAACCCAAACTGCCGGCTATCGTGCCTCCTCAGATGCTGCGTGAAATGCTGAGCTCCTTCACAGTTCATTGTTTTTAATTTGAACTATCCAAATATGAATCCAATAATTGTATACCAGAGTAAAAAATGGTCTGGTTTGCAGAATTTTTACTTTGCATCATCTGATTATAATTTTTACCATCCCATCATTTTTACTTTTGCTTTTAAAAAGTCAATTGACCTGACAAACCCATAGCAATAATATTGGTTTTATTATGGTTATCCATTGTTGAAGATGTTTTCCTTACTTGATTTCACTGTGTGTATTTTTCCAATATTGTGCTCACAGTGGTAGCGGATTATTTATTATCTTGTCCAATGTAAGAGACAATTGTTTGGAATTTCCTGAATTACCTACATGGGGAAATTATACTGACATTACATGGAAATTTACCTCTGTCTTGCCAGATGGAAATTTTTAGTTTGTGCCTGATTGAAAACATTGGGAAATTGGAATCAAGCTGCAGAAACATTAAATTACTCATTCATTGGTTAACCGCTGTACGTTAATCTATTCTGCATAAGGCTGCTACAGCAGGACACTGTTGCAAATATGAATGAAACCAAAGTGAATTTGTCTGATTCTGAGTGGGACTTACTTGAAAATTTCTTCCACGTAACCTTCTGTCTCATTTGCAAGGAATGTGGCAAAAAAAATCTGTTTGAATATTCTGTTAAAAAACTACCTTGCAACGCATATTAGAAGGTTTCAGCTTGCATTAATATAATTTGCTTATTGTGGTTCAAGCCCATATTCTCAGGGCATGTGTTCATTATATGCTGATATCTGTTAAAATTTTCACAGAATAAGCACTTAAAGGTGATCTCACAGAGAACGGACCAAGTATTCACAAAAGGGAATGCCACTGACTATTGTTCTTTTAAAGGGGGATTTGACTTTATAAAAATTGTAGATTAAAGCAATGTTCATGATGCCTGAACCTGAAGTACGCAGTGGAAAAAAATTGCTACTCAGAGAAGTGTTTGTACTCAGTGAAGTCCTGTGCAGTTACTACTCACAAGATACATTTGCGTATCTCTGCGTCCAATCAAAATGACCCAAGCTAAACATTATTCACAATGTATTTTCTGATCTTTGCCGAACCCAGGTATTTTTTATAAAATTTGGCAAGGATCAGGTGAGTATTAAGCCTGGAAAGATTAAAAGCCTGCACCAGCATTAAATGGCATTAAATTAAATATCACCATCCATTGCCACAGCCATTCTGTGCCTGTGCAGCGTTGCAGTCCTTGAAAAGCAGAAAGTTCATCATATACTGAGCCTTCTTACTAGCAGACAGCCTTCTAGTCTTCTTTGTTGGAGAGCATCCAATGGAAATGACACTCCCATGCTCTTCGCCCAACGGCTTCCATCTGACACATGACGTATGGCTGCACAAGATATATGCATTCACTGCAGTTCTATTCTCATGCTTTCTTTCCGAAACCATCACCAGACACAAAAAAGAGAAAGAAAGGAACACAGTGATTGGTAATTGTTAGAAGGTGGCTGCTCTAGCAATGTAATTATCACCATATACAGACAGCACAGAACAGACCAGTTTGCCCCTACTAGTCCATGCCAGAACAAATCCCTACCCTCCTAGTCCCACTGACCAGCACCTGGTCCATACCCCTTCAATCCTCTCCCCTCCATGTAATTATCCAGTCTTTCCTTCAATGTAAATAACATCCTTGCTTCAACCACCTCTGCTGGAAGCTTATTCCACATCCCAACCACCCTTTGCGTGAAGAAATTTCCCCTCATAATTTTCCCCCTGAAATTGATGTGGATAATTGGCTGAATAAAGTGAAATAAGGTATCTAGAATAACGGGGAGGACGCCATGAATATGGGATATTTGTGCATAGCAGGTCCATGATAATAGAGGGTTATTTGAACCAATTGTTAAGGAAAGACCAAATGATTTTTTTAAAAGAAAGTAAGCATCAAATCTAATCTACCATATATTTACCCAGCAGTTTTATGATATGTTGTTTGAGTTATTTGTGCACTTTGATAACACCTTCCATTACTTTGTTACGTGGCGATGGTCAATGTGGCAGGCACCAAGAGATTTCTTTAGACAGTCCTTGTACCTCTTCTCTGGTGCACCTCTGTCTCGGTGGCCAGTGGAGAGCTCGCCATATAACACGATCTTGGGAAGGCGATGGTCCTCCATTCTGGAGACGTGACCTACCCAGCGCAGTTTGATCTTCAGCAGCGTGGATTCGATGCTGTCGGCCTCTGCCATCTCGAATACTTCGATGTTGGAGATGAAGTCGCTCCAATGAATGTTGAGGATGGCGTGGAGACAACGCTGGTGGAAGCATTCTAGGAGCCGTAGGTGATGCCGGTAAAGGACCCATGATTCAGAGCCGAACAGGAGTGTGGGTATGACAACGGCTCTGTATACGCTAATCTTTGTGAGGTTTTTCAGTTGGTTGTTTTTCCAGACTCTTTTGTGTAGTCTTCCAAAGGCACTATTTGCCTTGGCGAGTCTGTTGTCTATCTCGTTGTCGATCTTTGCATCCGATGAAATTGTGCAGCCAAAGTAGGTAAACTGGTTGACCATTTTGAGTTTTGTGTGCCCAATAGAGATGTGGGTAGGCTGGTAGTCATGGTGGGGAGCTGGCTGATGGAGGACCTCAGTTTTCTTCAGGCTGACTTCCAGGCCAAACATTTTGGCAGTTTCCGCAAACCGTGCAACTTGGCGTCTCACAGTTCGGCAGGCAGCAACCTCCTTTGAAGAAGACCGCAGAGCCCACCTCACTGTCAAAAGACAAAGGAGGAAAAACCCAACACCCAACCCCAACCAACCAATTTTCCCTTGCAACCGCTGCAACCGTGTCTGCCTGTCCCGCATCGGACTCGTCAGCCACAAACAAGCCTGCGGCTGACGTGGACATTACCCCTCCATAAATCTTCGTCCGCGAAGCCAAGCCAAAGAAGAAAGAAAAGAAGAGAGGCCAATATATTACTATTACTGCAATAACTTGTTTTGAGGTTTAACTAGTTCTTGAGTATTACTGTTAGATTTTGTCTGGTTCAATGGGATTTGTTGCATCCAGTGGAATCAACCAAATTTTGGTTTCACATTGAATAGGCCAGAGACTGGTTTCTGTGACACTGGTGATCTCAGGAGAAAGGCAAGATGGATCATCTATTTGGCACTTCTGACTGAATGTGGTCATGAATGCTTTAACTTTGTCTTTATCATTCACAAATTGGGCCTCACTATTATTGAGGATTCTTGAACATTCTTACTGTAAGCTGTTTAATTGTACATCACCATTCCTAACAACAATTAAAAATTTGTGCTGACCAACATACTAAAGTTTTCACGGATATCTTCAATATCTCACTCTAGTAGGTGTTGTACCCACCTGTTTCAAACAGGCATCAATCAATCAACAGGGCCCAAGAAGAGTGCAGTAACCTGCCTTAATGACTATCAACCAGAATCACTTACATCAACAGTGATGGTGTTTTGAAAGGCTGGGGGGTGAAGCCTGTTTGAGCAGTGATATAGATCCATTTCAGTTTGCCTATCATAGGAACAAGTCTATGGCGGATGCCAACTCACTGGCTCTACACCAAGCCCTGGAACAGTTAGACAGTAAAGATGCATACATCAGGATGCTCTTTATTGATTACAGTTTGGTATTTAATCCCCTCAAAACTGATCAGCAAACTCCAAGACCTAGGAGTTAACACCCCACTCTCTAATTGGATCATCGATTTCCTCACCTCCAGACCACAATCAGAGAAGACTGGCAAGAACTTCTCTTCCACAATTTCCTTCAGTACCAGAGCACCACAGGGCGGTTTCCTTAGTCCCCTGCTCTACTCACTTTACAGCCACAACTGTATGGCTCAGTATGACAATAACACCATCTACAAATTTGCCAATTATACCATGGTCGTGGGTTGTATAAAGGAGGGAGATGAGTCAGCGTGCAGGAAGGAGATTGAAAACTTGGCTGAATGGTGCATCAATACAAACTTGCACTCAGTGTCACCAAAACCAAGGAGCTGATTGTTGACTTCAGGAAAGGAAAAACAGAGGTGTACAATCCAGTGGTCACTGGGGGATCAGAGATGGAGAATGTGAGCAAATGTAAGTTCTTGGGAGTCACTATCTCAGTGGATCTTTCCTAGACTCAGTACATAGTGAAGAAAGCACGTCAGCACCTCTACTTCCTCAGGTGTTTGCAGATATTTGGTGACATCAGAAATCCTGGCAAATTTCTGGAGTGGAAAGTGTGTTGACCTGCTGCATCACCCTCTGGTTTGGAAACACCAATACCCTTAAGCGTAAACCCATCCAAAAGGTGGTGAACACAGCCCAGGACATCATAGGCAAAACCTTCCCCCTACTGAGTATATCTACAGGGAATGTTGCCATCGGAGAGCAGCAGCCATCATCCAAGGATCCACACCACCCAGCACATGCTCTGTTCTTGCTGCTGCCATCAGGAAAGATGTACAGGTGCCATAAGACTCGCACCACCAGGTTCAGGAACAGCTGCTACCCCTCCACCATCAACAACAAACTCAATCAGAGACTCATTTAAGGACTTTTTCTTCTCCACTTTATTGATTTTCTCTTTGTTCTCTCTGTATTGCAGTTTGTTTATATTCGTTATCTGCCTACAGTTCTTTATTTGTTCTAATGTATACATTATATACACTTTATTTTTTGCACTACCAATTAGTGGTAATTCTGCTGCTCCCACAGGAAAACAGGAATCTCATGGTTGTATGTGATTTCATTTATGTAAATCTAAATCTAACCTCATCAGACTGCAAAACTTCACTCTCATCCATTGACTGTGAGATTGATTGATTC
This sequence comes from Narcine bancroftii, assembly GCF_036971445.1. Taxonomy (NCBI): domain Eukaryota; kingdom Metazoa; phylum Chordata; class Chondrichthyes; order Torpediniformes; family Narcinidae; genus Narcine; species Narcine bancroftii. The sequence goes on from NC_091473.1 coordinate 37,870,684, forward strand.
TGTCTGCTGCATTATGCTTTGCTATTTAGTACTTGGGTAATGCTGAGTTACATCTTCATTAGGCTAGCATATTTTTAGCTGTGTCTGGTGACAGTAAGTCTTTAGTAATTTATTGATTTTCTCGAAACGTTGTAAATTCTTTAAAATTGCCAAATTATTTTTGGCCAATTATTATTTGTTAAAATTCTCCAAAAGCTGTGTGCATCCTTACTGGCTTTTATTACCTAAATATAAGCATATGCTTTCTGTTAGCCATCAAAGGAGTTTGTCTGCACTTCAAATGAATCCCTTAGAATGTTTTAACCAATCTTCAACCGGTTTGTTAGGAATATCAGTGCTGGTTGCCAGAAATAAACATTTGCTTAGATCAGGACTTGAGAAGGTCACGTGAGACTTGAGCTAACCTTGCAAGAGCTTTGAGGTTATAAATAATGCTGGCTCAGCATGACATCACACTCATCCTATTCAGGTCTGCTATTAACTCCAAACATAGCACCGGATGCAATATATTCATACAAGCTCATTGTTTGACTGTAACTTTTGCAGAAAGACACATTAAGTAGTCTTAAGGTACCATTTTTAATGTCAGTTTGTTGAATGTGTGGGTGGATGATGTGAAGTGTGGGGGGAAAAAATCTGCTATTGCACAGGAAAACCAGGATGTAATCTTATCACATCAGATACTAGTGTTTTAGTACAGCCAACTCAGTATCATTTCACAATCAAAGTTGATGCTGGGTGGACAGCCCAAAGTACTTTTGGCATGTACCCAGTATCCCTTACCAATTTTTATCAAGGCAGCACAGAAAATATCCCGTCCAGATGCTCAGTACAGAAACTGCTCTGCCTAAGATTGCAAGTAACTGCAGAGAGCTGTGAACACAGCTCAAGGCATCATGCAAACCAACATTTTTTCCACTCCACTGTACCTCCTCCTGCCTCAGGAAAGAAGCCTCATCCCACCCTGATCACACTTTCTTCTCCCCCCTTCATTCAGGCAAAAGATACATGAGTTTCAAAACCAGATTCATCTTTCCTGCTGTTAATGTCTCATGAATGAGACATTTCATTGGTAAAATATGATACCTTGTACTGTTTAACTGTATTTTTCTCTTTATCATTATACCCGGCACTGTTATCTTATGTAACACAGTATGCTACATTTTATTTTCTTATTACATTATCCCTTGCACCATTTTTAAATTTTATTTTGCCACATATTTAGATAGATGGAATCATACTCAGACAGACAGAGACAGAATGACAGACACAGACTTGACTGGATAACATGCAAAACCCCTTACTTTCCTTATTTAGTCTAATTACTTGTTTCTCATTTTCTTGCACCTATTTAGCAGATGAGCATCAGCTTCCTCTTTTTACATACCTCCTAAACTATCCATCCACTAAAGCTCTTCACTCTCATCCTTAATCATTTTCATGACCTTCTCCCTTACTCACACTATTCAAATGCACTGCAGTTGTTGTGGCTGCCATGTCATGTCATAAGTGAACGCACAATGTGGCAAACATTTTCTGATAATTTTTTTTTCATATGTCTCTGTTTACCTGCTGAAGAACCTCTTCCCAAGTGGAATGGAAGCCATCGGAGGATAGGTACTCCAACTGAAAGCTGACTTGCTAACTTCTCTAACTGATTGCTTGCAAAGAGCAGAGACGTTCTCCCTCCCTGTTCCTTGGCTTTTCCCTCCACTATCTCTGACATGTTAGTCCATCCTATTTCCAACTGTAGCAAATTACAAGAGAGACTCTTTCCTACTGGATATTCCATTCCTCATACAGCCTCTTCATCATAAAATTATATTTTGTGCATTGATTGCCTAACGCACTTCAAAGGTGCAAAATAAATAAGTAAAAAAATAGGGAGACCAAAAATAATAGTGCAGCCTCTGAATAAACTGCAGCCCAAAACAGCAACTCCTTCCAGTGACGACCTTGGTTCAAGTCAGTGGCATTCTCACCTTGGTCTCAGCAGTTGTTGGTATATTTCCACCTCCAGAGGCTTGAGTAGGGGGGGGGGGGGGGGGGGGAATCTAGGTCAACACTCATTTGCACTACTGGGGAAGTTCTGCTTTATTGAAAGTATCAACTTCCAGAGGGGATATGAAACTGAGGCTCTGTGTGTTCTGATAGCTTTCCATGGTGGTACTTCAAAGAAAGACAGAGGGCTAACTCCAGCTATTTTAGTAAGCCCTCCAACAATCTCTCAACAATGGGTGATTTGCTAATTATTTTACTGCTGTTTATGAGAACTTGCTATATTCAACACCTCAGTGCTTTTGGAATATCCAAAATGGAAAATGAAAGGCATTTTAAATGAATTTGCTTTCTATACTATTCAGCAATGCTGTTGTTTTCATAATTCATTTTTATAGGCTATCGTTGGTTGTAAATTACACACAATTATATGTCAAAGTTCAAATAGTCTCAAGAATTGAACTTATGAATTGATACAAAAAATGATGGCAGCACTGCCATTGGTACAGACCCAAGAGCAGAGACACAGCACTCCTCTATGGAATCCTACTGCCCAGTTGTTATGCCAACTGTGCCATTCAGGTTTTAAATAGCCCATAGCACTGTTTTTGTAATGTTGACAAACCCATGGATTTCTGCACCCAAGAAGCTGCATACCACAATGGGCTCCAGGGGATCACTGGTCCAGCTCAGAGCACCAGAGCAGGCGGTCAGCCCTCCTCAGAGAAGGAGAAGACTGGGACAGGATGCTCTAGGGAAGGTGACCACAACAGTGGACTAGCAAGGGGCTCAGGGGTTGAAGGACTCACACTAGGTTGCAGGCTGCAGGAGACAGGCTCATGAGAATCAGGTATCAGGATTAGGATTAACAAGGATGTTGATGGCAAGAAGTGCTTCCAAAGGCCTCTCATCCATATACCTATCCAACTTTTCCTTAAATATTAAAATCAAACCCTTATCTACCACTTCTGCCAAAAGTTTAGTCCACACTCCCACTACCCTCTGAGAGAACTTCCCCCTCATGTTTCCCCTAGATTTTTTCCCCTTCAATCTCAATCCATGTCCTTTTGTTTGAATCTCCCCCACTCTCCACATTGACTCTATCTGCCCCCCTCATAATTTTAACTACTTCTATCAAATCATCCCTTAATCTTCTACACTCCAGGGAATAAAGCCCCAGCCTGGTCAACCTTTCCCTGTAACTCAAACCCTGAAACCCAAGCAACATTCTTGTAAATCTCCTTTGCACTCTCTCTATTCTATTTATATCCTTCCTATATTTCAGCGATCAAAACTGCACACAATATTCCAAATTTGGCCTCACCAATGCCTTATTCAACTTCAACATGTCATCCTGATGCCTGTATTCAATACTCTGATTTACGAAGGCCAACATACCAAATGTTTTCTTCACCACCCTATCTGCATGTGACTCAACTTTCAGGGAATTATGTACCAGAATTCCTAAATCCCTTTGTTCTATTGTACTCCTCAATTGTCTATCATTTAATGTGTATGACCTTTGCAGATTAGTCCTACCAAAATGTAACACCTCACCTTTATCAGTATTAAACTCCATTTGCTATCCTTCAGCCCACTCTTCTAAATATCCTGTATCCAACTGCAAGCTTTGATAACCTTCTTCACTGTCCACAACACCACCAAACTTCATATCGCCTGCATATTTACTAATCCAATTTAACACCCCATCATCTAGATCATTAATATACATAACAAACAACAATGGACCCAGGACCAATCCCTGAGTCACTCCATTTGTCACTGGCCTTCAATTTGACAAACAATTTTCCACCACTACTCTCTGGCATCTCCCATCCATTTCAACATTAATACCTAATGATTGAACCTTCCTAACTAACCTCTTATGCAGAACCTTGTCAAAGGCTTTACTAAAATCCATATAGACAGCATCCGTAGCCTTCCCCTTGTCAATCTTCTTAGTAATCTCCTCGAAAAACTCCATAAGATTTGTTAAACATGATTTACCACACACATAACCACGTTGGCTACTCCTAATTAATTTCTGTCTTTCCAAATAATTGTACATACCATCTCTAAGAACACTCTCCATTAATTTACCCACCACCAATTTCAGACTCGCAGGCCTATAATTACCAGGCTTAATTTTGGAGCTTTTTAAATAGCAGAGCCACATGGGCTCCCCTCCAATCCTCCAGCACCTTCCCCCGTGGCCAGTGATATTTTAAATATTTCTGTCAGACCCCCTACTATTTGTACACTAACTTCCCTCAGGGTCCTAGGGAATATCTTGTTAGAACCCAGAGATTTATCCATGTTTATTCTCTTTAAAATAACCAATACTACCTCCTCATTAATCTGTATATTCTCCATCACCTCACTACCAGATTTCCTTACTTCACTTGGTTCAATAGTCCTTTCCTTAATGAATACTGAAGAAAAAAATCATTTAAAATTTCCCCCACCTCTTCTGACCTCACATTGCCTACCCATCTGATCCTCAAGGGGCCCAATTTTATCCCTCACCATTCTTTTACTTTTAATGTACCTGTAGAAACCCTTTGGAATTTTTTTAAATCTTGTCTGCCAAAGCAATCTCATATCTCCTTTTAGCCTTTCTAATTTCTTTCTTAAGATTTTTTTTACACTCTTTATCTTCCTCAAGCACCTCATCTGTTCTCTGATGTCTGAACCTATTGTACATGTCCCTCTTCCTCCAAACCAAATTCCCAATATCCTTTGAAAAACCAAGGCTCCTTATATTTTCTAACCTTTCCTTTAATCCTCACAGGGACATACCGACTCCGTACTCCCAAAATTTCTCCGTTGAATATCCTCCATTTGTCTGTTACATCCTTCCCTGAAAATAAATTATCCCAATCCACATTCTATAAATCCAGTCAAGAATCTCAAACTTAAGCCCAACCCTATACTTCTCCATTATGATCCTAAAACTAATAGAATTATGATCACTAGACCCCAACATAAATCTGTCACCTGACCTATCTTGTTCCCTAATAGAAAACTTTCCTGAACACATTTGACAAACTCCAACCCATCCAGCCCTTTTACATAGCATATATATGTAAACAGATAACAAATGTAAACAAAATAACTGCAATGCAGAGAAGAATAAAAAAGAAATTCAATAAAGTGCACAAGGAAGAGTCCTTAATGAGTTTCTGATTGAGTTTATTGTTGAGGAGTCTGATGGTGGAGGGGTAGCAGCTGTTCCTGAACCTGGTGGTGCGAGTCTTGTGGCACCTAGACCTCTTTCCTGATGGCAGCAGCAAGAACAGAGCGTGTGCTGGTGGTGAGGGTCTTTGATGATTGCTGCAGCTCTCCAACAGCAGAGTTTCCTGTAAATGTGCTCAATAGTGGGGAGAATTTTGCCTGTGATGTCCTGGGCTGTGTCCACTACCATTTGGAGGCTTAACACTCAAGAGTATTGGTGTCCCCATACCAGACCATGATGCAGCCGGTCAGCACATTTTCCACCACACCTCTGTAGAAGTTTGCCATGGTTTCTGGTGTCATCCCAAATATATTAATGTACTTGATGTATATTGTGATGGTTGACAAGCAGGAGATTATAGGTGCTATGAAAAAAAATGTAAACGGATCAAAATCAAATTATTTAATTCCAAAATATTCCTTCTTTTCTGAAATGAACAGACCATTGGTCAACGAACTATGGATACACTATGAACTAGCAGCATTTGGTTTCCCACATTAGATTCCCTGAATTCCCTAATCTCAGCTGGATCATATCAAGGATCTGATTGCTTTAATGAATCTGCACTCAGTTTATTCAGTCAGGTCTTAAACCATACAGCAACCAAGCTTTCAAATTTAACAATACTTTGTGGGAGCGAATGTCAGTTTGGAATTGGTCTCAGTGCAACTGGGTTGAGGAAGATATACTTAGACAGTAATATTCTAAAATGATGGATTTTTGAAGAATTTATATCGCCACATGAAATTTTCTTTGATATTGCTTCAACACTGTTGGCTCTATAATGGAAAGAGATCAGTAAAGGTTTGATGTGTTGAAATGATGCCTCAGCTTCAAAGAAATTATTCAAGATATGTTTGAAGATAGGAATGAATTCTCTTTTCCAAGAATTTTTTGTTTGGCTGACCTAAATGTAGAACATGCCCTCTGCTAATAAATGGTTAACTGGAATAATAATGTAAAGGCAGAATATTTGTTGTCTGAAAGAATTCACTTAAGCATTTTTTGTGTATCAGCACCCCACTTGACTTAAGAGAAATGAAATGATTTCCGACGCCAGTTTTTTTTTCCAGAGAGGACTTGCCTTGTCATTGCTTCTGTCCCATTCTACTTCCTCATGGTATTACAAAAGAAATGACAGATTTAATACTTCTTACAGTTGCCGGTTTAAGACAGAATTCAAGATGATTATTTTTGTTTCATAGATAGTGCAGCAACAATTTCAATAATTAATCAGATGGGTTACTCAAAATAACAGATAAAACTTGCAATACAGGATGAGATTTAAACTAATTAATGACTGGTGTCCCCAGTTCTTAGCCAATCAATTACAGTACTTGGTCCTAGACAGTGTCACAATGCTACTCTGTAAAGTAAGAATATTGGAAGTATGTGTGATATCTGCATTCAAAATAAAATGAATACACTGACAAGAAGAATTCTCGCTCTCTCTCTCTCTCTCTCTCTCTCTCTCTCTCTCTCTCTCTCTCTCTCACACACACACACACACACACACACACACACACACACACACACACACACACACACACACACACACACACATCTCATGAATAACATCTCCCAGTAGCCACACTGACTTGCACTGTTGTTGATTGCCATGGCAACGTATGTTGCCTATATTTTCTTCAATGTGGTTTTATCGCCTTCTCTAAAATTTGGCCTTTTAACAGAACAGGACAGCTTAAGGAATTTCTGATTGTTCACATAAATAACATGCATTGAACCAAAATATATTATTCAAATCTATTTGATTGCCGCTCTCTGATATTCAGGCTCATCATAAATTCTGTTGCTTAAAATTTTAATATTATGCAGGTATTTTTGCATCTCAGTTAAGAATCCAGAGAGCACGTTTTATCCTATTTTCTTGGTGATTCATTGGGTTTTGCAGATTATTCTACATTATCCAATGCAATGCTCAATTACATTCTTTTATGCCATCTGCAATAAAGGCACTCACCTTTCAATATTCTCTGCGTTCTTGAAGATATTTTGGTGTCTACAACAAAATACCAAGCAAAACCAGCAGATTTAAACAAAACGTATTCCAGTAATGAGCAAGTAAGCATTTTTATTCTAGATTTATATTTTCTTCTGGTCTCCAGTAACCATTAAACAAAAGCTTTCCTCAGTTTTTATTGATTTTGGTACTCTAGACTATTTTTATTTAATCATAGCTTTGATTTCTCAGAAAGCTCAAAAGCAGACAGTGACTGCTTTGATTATAGCTCTAACCACAGTCTAACAAAGCCAACGTGCACATTGGGTCATGCTCCCTGACATTCTGATACTGGAAGTAGCTTACAGCTTAATCAGTAAATTTATCTTTGTTTCAACACAAGAATTTTTCCCCTAAATTGCCTCTACGCTGTAGATCTATTTTCTCAATCCCATTATTCTATTGTAAAAATAATTAGAAAGAATAGGGCAAATTTTCTGACAGCATGTAATTTGAAATCATTGCATTTCCTCAACAAATATTGTGAATTACTTTCCAGGGATCATTGATAGATGGCAAACTATGTGAAAATAACCTCTATTGCTGGACTTTGAGGGGCAACAATATCTGACCAGAATACAATGGCTGGCAGCAAAGTGTTTTGAATGCTTATCCATCTATTTTTCAAACCTGTAAAAAAAAGACAGGTATGCATGAACGTATGAAATATCTCCAAAGATAATCTTTCCTGCTGAATGTTTCCTGCATTTTTTCTTTTTAATTGTGGCGTGTTTTGCTTTTCAAGTTAAGTGTCCTGTTAAGATGCAAAAAATTAGATGGCAGGATGAAAAACATTTTGTTCTTTAATCATCTTTCAGGGTTTGATGTGCTTGAGATCTGAATGATGGAAATTCAATGGACAAGGTCAATCAGAAAGCATTACATTGATGTTTGTTTAGATGTTAGGGCAATCAGGTTCACTGCCTTCAGAACATAAAGTAAATCATTAACCCAATTTTCCAGAAAATTACATGTAGAGTGAGAAACAAATTATATTCAACCCATATAATTTAAAACAACTTTGAACTTCTTGTCCATTTTACGCTAGGTTTTTAAAGAAGATAACAGTTTAAGCATATAAATGCAGAAACAAAGATTAACTTTGTAATAATGGCTATTTAAATATCAAAAGCTTTAGTCGGGTATTGCATTAGCAACATAATTCAACTGTCGGAAATCTGAAATTAAGAAAGGAAATTATGAAAATACTCAACAGTTCAAGCAATATTGGAGGAAAAAGAAACAGGGTTAACTTTTCAGTTCAGTGGCCAATCACCAGACCTGGTAAATATTAGAGACTAAAAACAAAAGGTATTTCCAAGCTTCACAAATGCATTGGATTAGCAACGGACAAGTCAGAAGAGCAGCCACACTGCAAATTAATATAGCAATAAACCAGAATCTTGAAGTCAAGTAATAAATCAAATCTGCATTTTGTTTCTCTTAGTGTAGATGACCAATGAATGTAAAAGTTAAAACCTTGTGTTTTTGATTCTTAGTTAATTTTGTGCTTGTCTCTTTAAAAAAGACTATCCTTTGTAGTGTTACCATTGTGACTACAACTTAATATGTTGTAATATCCATGCAGACTAAGAGTTTGCATTTCATTCTTCGACGAACTATGAAGGAAATGTGAGCTCGAGATAATTTTCTTTGAAATCGTCTTATTTCTTCTTCTATATCTCTTTAAAGTTGAATATCGTTATACCCTTAAATACAGTATATGCTTTGTTTATTCATTGTTATGAAAATCTTAATGCCAAGTTATGCAAAATGTTTATCCATTTTATCAACAAATTAAAGCTACATAAAGCTGCATCTACAAAGTTTGGTTTATTGGATTAATGAGAGAGTAATTCAGAATATCATCCCACATTTTCTTGAAGATGTTACATTTTGAAATTAGGAAATACTATAGAATCTGGAAAGTGTCGTCTATATTTTGATTCAAAGAAAATCCTAATTGTGAGCTTTGTTTGGAAGAAAGGCTTGTACTTTTTTTTCTGAAAGAACTCAACTTGTTAAAAGCAAAGAGACATTCTTGCTGTAACAATACAACATTCCAAACCAGTAAAAAAGATGTCTGTGAATTGTGCAGTTTAAACCAAGCCAAGGACTGCAAGACACCTGTGACCTTGGAAAGATAAGATACAGCTCTGGTTTGCAGAATCTGGCAGGAAGCCCAGAAATTGTTATTATAAACAACCAGAGATAAGCCAGCTTGTGTGAAGTACCACAGATTCAACCAAGCACAATCCTCTTAAAGGGACCAAGTAAGAAACAAATTTGTTTACCGTTCCCAGGAACCAGGAGAAGTCAGGTTGCAGCATGAAGAACCCAAGATGGATACGAATAGATCTTGTTGGACTAAATACCAAGACCAAACAGCTCCTCTCAAAGGTCTGTTTGGTTTTGAGTTTAGCAGCAAGGTGGACCGACAATGCTCGGCAGGAGGTTGGAGCTAGCCACCATAGAAGAAGCAGCTTCAACTACCAAGCAAGAGGAGGACACCATAAAGATACTGCAGGCCTGATTAATTGGCTTAAAGATTAGTGGAACTGGAATAGATGAATGTATGTTGCAAAGTTCCACTGGTGCTGTACCGAGTGAAATGAAGAAGATAGAGACTCAATCAGCAGAATCTGAAAGTTCAGATGTGAATCCTGATGATAGTATTTCCAAAGTTTGACCACAGGAAGATCTTCAAAGTCTTCAAAAGCATCTAAAGCAAGTAAAGCTTGACATGTTTCAAGCATATGCATGCTAGGGCGCAAGCAGACTTGGCTACTATCTATGCACAACAACAGTGGTTGCAGAAAAGATACGCTTTTGAGGATATGGAAAATGAAATGAAGATTCAGCAACTGAAACAAGAAGCAGAATTCAAGAAAAAACAATTAGAACAAGAAGAGCAACTTAAAAGATTACAAATGGCTAGTGAAGAACAAAATAGATTATTGAATAGAGAAAAAGAAAAGACTAGAGTTTGAGGAACAATGTGCTATGAATATGGACAAAGTAAAAGCATTAGCTCAGGCTTCTGCAAGATTTATCACTCAAAGTGAAATACCCAAAGGGCCAGCACCTAACATTCCAGCAGATCAATGGGCACCGCAGCCACAAGAAACGAATATACTCGAGCAAGGGGCGACGGGTAGTGGTGCTGCTAGTGTTCAAATGACGATGACCAGTCCTGTGGAAAGTGCTAGCGACATTCAATCTCTTCAAAGTGCACAATATATGAATCTTCCCTTAAGAAGAGTATTTCAAAAAAGTTCAACCATGCAAGTTGATCATACTCAACCAGTGACATCTCTTCATTTTGCTGAAGAATCAGCGACATGTCAAGGATCTCCATTAATGCCATCACTTAAAACTCAAAGTCCTACCATTTCAAGTTCAGTTTGCTCCATTCACATCAAGACAACCAGTCGCAAGCCATGGTGGACAAGACAATATAATATCACTCATGGCAAAACAAAATGAAATTTCTGCTATGTTAGCACTTCAACAAGGTTCATGCGGTTTACCTAAGAAGGATATTCCAGTTTTAATGGAGATCCATTACAATATTTGACGTTCATGAAATCCTTTGAACATCACATTGAAAGAAATACTAAAAAAGCTAAAGATCGTCTGTATTACTTGGAAGAATATACTGGAGGACAGGTCAAAGTGTTAGTCAAAAGTTGCCAATATATGAATCCAGAACAAGGTTTAAAAAAGGCAAAAGAATTATTGCATTGTATTTACTTGTATTTTGATTGTATGACTTATTTTGATTAATAAATACAATTTGGGAAAAAAAAATTATTTCATCATCATTATGGCGGTGAACATCAAATCGCAAGGGCCCACATAGACAAGATTCTTTCTTGGCCAACAATAAAATCAAAGTACACAAAGGCTTTACAAGCATGTGCACTCTTTCTGAGAGGATCTTGTAATGCAGTGGGAAGTGGTGTACATTTGCAAGAGCTGAATTTGCTTGCTAATTTGTCGATTATTGTAAATGAATGACCTTATAAGCTGATGGAATTATGGAGAACCAAAACTGCAGATCTTAAGATGATTCCTGCAAGGGATGTCACTTTTGAGGATCTTGTACAATTTTTGGAAAGGTCGAAAAGGTTTTGCATGCTAATCCATGGAGATATGTTAAAACAATGGGTAATCCAGCTGATAAAGTAAATCAAGGAAGAAGTGTTGAAAAACGATAAGGAGCTATTTTTACTTGTTTGACTATGAGAGCAATTCATATTGAAGTAGCATCATCACTTACTACAGACTCTTTTATCGATGTTCTTGGATGTTTTATTGCCAGACGTGGTCAAGTAAAGGAATTACATTCTGATAATGGATCTAACTTTACAGGAGCTCAACTAGAATTATGAAAAGCAATTCAAAATTGGATTCAACATCAAATTCATGGTCATTACTCAGAAAGAAAATAATTGGATATTTAACCCACCCACAGTATCACATCATGGAGGTGAGTGGAAAAGAATGATTAGATCAATCAAGAAAATTCTTAATCCGATTTTGAATAATTAAATGCTCAATGATGACAATCTTCAGACATTGAAGCTATTTTAAATAGTCGTCCAACAACTAAAATTTCTGTCAATTCAAGTGACATCAAGGCACTTACACCAAATCATCTCTTACTTCTTAAATCTAAGCCTTTAATGCCTCCAGGTCATTTTCAGAAAGAAAATATTTATGTAAGACATAATGGAAACAAGTGCAATTTATTTTCGGAAAGATGGATTGAAGAATATTTTTCATTATTACAAGAGAGACAAAAATGGTCTAAAGGTAAATGCAATTTTGTCAGCAGAGACATTCTAATTATTATGGATGATTCTGCATCAAGAAATTATTGGCTTCTGGGGAAAATTGTGGATATAGTTCCTGACAAGAAAGGTTTCATTCGGCAAGTGCAGATTAAAACCAAGACTGGTAACTTAAATCAACTTGCAACTAAAATCTGTCTTTTGCAAGAAGCAGAAAATTTTAATTTCTAATCTTATACTTACCATATTTACTTTGGTATCTGTAATAATAATTATTATATATTAGCCATTCTTTTCTTTCTTTGGCTTGGCTTCGCGGACGAAGATTTATGGAGGGGGTAAAAAGTCCACGTCAGCTGCAGGCTCGTTTGTGGCTGACAAGTCCGATGCGGGACAGGCAGACACGATTGCAGCGGTTGCAAGGGAAAATTTGTTGGTTGGGGTTGGGTGTTGGGTTTTTCCTCCTTTGCCTTTTGTCAGTGAGGTGGGCTCTGCGGTCTTCTTCAAAGGAGGTTGCTGCCCGCCAAACTGTGAGGCGCCAAGATGCACGGTTTGAGGCGTTATCAGCCCACTGGCGGTGGTCAATGTGGCAGGCACCAAGAGATTTCTTTAGGCAGTCCTTGTACCTTTTCTTTGGTGCACCTCTGTCACGGTGGCCAGTGGAGAGCTCGCCATATAACACGATCTTGAGAAGGCGATGGTCCTCCATTCTGGAGACGTGACCCATCCAGCGCAGCTGGATCTTCAGCAGCGTGGACTCGATGCTGTCGACCTCTGCCATCTCGAGTACTTCGACTTTAGGGGTGTAAGCGCTCCAATGGATGTTGAGGATGGAGCGGAGACAACGCTGGTGGAAGCGTTCTAGGAGCCGTAGGTGGTGCCGGTAGAGGACCCATGATTCGGAGCCGAACAGGAGTGTGGGTATGACAACGGCTCTGTATATGCTTATCTTTGTGAGGTTTTTCAGTTGGTTGTTTTTCCAGACTCTTTTGTGTAGTCTTCCAAAGGCGCTATTTGCCTTGGCGAGTCTGTTGTCTATCTCATTGTCGATCCTTGCATCTGATGAAATGGTGCAGCCGAGATAGGTAAACTGGTTGACCGTTTTGAGTTTTGTGTGCCCGATGGAGATGTGGGGGGGCTGGTAGTCATGGTGGGGAGCTGGCTGATGGAGGACCTCAGTTTTCTTCAGGCTGACTTCCAGGCCAAACATTTTGGCAGTTTCCGCAAAGCAGGACGTCAAGCGCTGAAGAGCTGGCTCTGAATGGGCAACTAAAGCGGCATCATCTGCAAAGACCCCAACAATGAAGACGCTGTTTACATCCGGTACCGCACGGATGGCAGTCTCTTCAATCTGAGGCGCCTGCAAGCTCACACCAAGACACAAGAGAAACTTGTCCGTGAACTACATATTAGCCATTAATGTCTATTATAATAATTAGGGGCTGGAATGTAAAAGTTAAAACATTGTGTTTTTCATTTTAGTTAATTTTGTGCTTGTCTCTTTAAAAAAGACTATTGTTTGTAGTGTTACCATAGTGACTATAACATAATATGTCATTATATTAGTGCAGACTAAGAGCTTGCATTTCATTCTTTGACGAACTATGAAGGGAACATGAGTTTGAGATAATTTTCTTTGAAATCATCTTATCTCTTCTTGTATTTCTCTTTAAAGTTGAATATCATTATATCTTTAATTACAGTTTATGGTTTGTTTATTCATCATTATGAAAATCTTAATGTGAAGTTATGCAAAATACTTATCTATTTTATCAATTATTTAAAGCTGCATAAAGCTACATCTACAAAGTTTGGTTTATTGGATTATGAAGATAGTAACTTGGAATATCATCCTTGCGTTTCCTTAAAGATGATATGCTTTGAAATTAGGAAATACTAGAACCTAGAAAATGTCAAAAGCAATATTTTTAATGTTTAAAAATGATGATGAACTGCTATTTCACATGAACTGAGTGTCTAAAGGTCTGGTTGATTTGGAGAAGCTAAAAGGGGAGGTGTGCAAAGTGGAGTATTTTCTTAGGGTAATTGAGATTGTTTTGAAGGAAACCATCTCCTTGGCATCCAGAAATGTGTTGGGTAGATAATGTGTACAGTTTGCATCAAGTTGCATGAGGTGAAAATGACTTGGTGAATATCAAGGTTAGTGTGATGGAATGTAACAACCATTATGATTCTGGAGAAAAAGGGGTGAATAGAAGAGAGGGAAATGGGATAAACATATTCAAGAATGTCAAGAGGAAATGGATGCTGCAGATCATCAGAATCCAGAAAAACAGAGAAGAGGCAAGTGGGGGAAATGAAGGAATGATTTGTCCTGTGTCAACAGAAACAGAAATAGACAAATTAAGGAAGGGAATGGAAGAGTTGGAAATGAGGCAGAAGAGAGCAGGTGACAGCACTGTTCATTGGGAATTAAGGTAGAGGGCTATCAAAGAATACATAGGATACAGTTATAGATACAGAGAAGTGACAGATGGAGCTTAGTTCAGACAAGTGTGATGTTGCACGTTAAGAGGTCAGATATCAGAAGAATGAGCTGCCTATACTAGAGGTGGAAGCAGGTATAATAGTAGCATTTAAGAGTCTTTAAATATGCAGGTAATGGAGGGAAATGTATCATATGCAGTCAGCAGAGTTTTAGTTTAATTTGATGTAGTGTTTGATGCAAATGTGTGTTGAAATATCTCTTCCTGCATTGTTCTGTTCTACGTAAAGGAAAAAAGAGTGGAGAACAAAGACTCATATAGAATGAACAAAAAAAAAATCAAGTATCACCTAAAGGATGGCTTGAACAAAATTTATACAAGTTCCCTTGACACTACCGATTATTTGGAGGAAATTGGAGGCATAGGAGAAAGTGCTCAGAGCAAGAGCAACTTTAATCTTGCTGAGGATGAAGTGGGATTGGTTGGCTGGAAAGAATAGGAGAGCCATTATCTGGGTTATGGAAGCACAGAAGGATTTAGTCCGTGCATTCCGAGAATTAGAGTTAGTGTAAAAACAAGAGCACCTGCCTGAATGGAATAAAGGAAATAATATGTCATATTTGTGATGGTTTTGTTTTCATTTCATTTGTGACACATGGAAAGATCACAAGGTGAGAAACAGTAGGCTTGAGGCATTTCTTAAATTTACCTTTAAAATTGGGTAGTGAAAGGAATCTGATCAGAAGGTCATGGCTGGAGAAAATAATCAGTGGAGCCAGGGTAAATGAGGTAATTGGGTCAGTTACATAAACCAAGAAGGGAAATGGAGGAAGAAGGATGGGGGAGACAGAGGAAGTGGTCGAGACAGAAGTCATTGAAATTGGGATGGACAGTTGGGAGGAAATAAAACAATTAAGTCATGGGAGGCAATCAAGGAGGGTGTAATCAAAAGAGAGAGGAAAGTTGCTGAGAGGTGAGAAAACAATTGTGGTAAAGGTGGTCAGGATCTGGAAGATGATCAGCAGGAAGGAAATCAGGAGGTGATTTGATGATTAGATGGGATCATCGGGGGCGGAAGTGATTGGGAGGCACAAAAGACAACCAGAAAGATGCTGTCTTTTTGATTCATCTTTGTAACCATTCTTTTTGGAATGTAGCCTCCAGCAATGCCCTAACAAACTGAAATTAAGAGGTTAACACCGAGACACAGATGGCCAAACTTCAGATCTCAATATGTGACACCAAGCTTAGAATATTTAGCCATCTACGTCCCAAGATATTAGACTCTTTTTCTCCGTATCCACCTGTGAGGTCCAAAATATTCTTAAATATTTTCTTTATATTTGTAAGGCAATCATGTATCATTCAATGCCCAGCCTGGAGAATTGATTATTTAAAAAGAAAAAAAATCATATGGCAATCTGCTGCAAATGATTGCAAGTATGGTCAAGGATAAAACTACTTCTCTTTAAGCATGATATGCCACCTCAAGAGAAGTGAAACAACATAACTTCCGGCTTTGCTTTTACAGGAACTCAGGTCCCTTTTTTGTAATACATCTCAAAATGATATGCTAGAGAAAGGACTAGGGTTAGAAGAGGCCCAAACATCTGCGTCACAGCAAGAGGTATTTACATCCTTCAGTGAGTCATAAATTTATTTTTGACATGATATAAACTGAATAAATTCTTGCCTGCCCCCAGCAATTGCTATGTTTGTGAAAATTTTCTATCATCTTGATGTATCAGTGGCCACCTAGGTAATTTTTCATGAGTAATCTTTAATAGGCTGCATTTTCAGTTTTCACCTTCATGAATCAAAGGGTAGAATTATACCTTGTGCGACATTACTTTTGTTAACCTTATTTGAGGCAACTATCACTATCTTACAATTAAAAGGGTGAAATTATCTGAGCTCTTTGGAAATGAAGACAGCTCACAACTATAGTCGGCTAGAGTCTAACTGAAAACCATAATGGGCACCTAATCTGTTCTGCTACCTGAATCGAAAGCTTAATTTTATTTCAGGTGTGAACCACATTGGTGGGTCTGAGTGATATGGCATACTATCCTCACCTCCACAGCACTGGGGTGCGGATCTTCAGAGATAGTTGCAATGGTCTATAAATGAGCATAGCGACCCTAATGCTTCTTGTTAATTTGTATGATTGGTGCAAACACCTCAGCAGGGAGCCAACATCATGTGTGGCCAACACCACTGAAAACTTGTTCCCCCCCCATCCCCCCTTCAGCTTGCCCACATCACTTAAAGAAGAAGTGTGTTGTGTCAAGAGTAAATGCTGTGAGATGATATAGAACTCATTTAGGTCCTGGAGATACTGTAAAATGCTAAAATGTATGAAAAAGTGTGTTACAAGATTTTATGGGTAGAGAAAACAGAGACCAGCTCTGTCAGCAGGAAGCTTTCCAGACAAGCTGTGGAGGTAGTGGAAACAAAGAGCAGAGGCGGTCAAACCCAGAAATCTACCACTGAGAACACATAGTGTAAGCAATGCTTCAAACGCTTCAATAATCACAAACTAATGAATAATGTCACTGAATACTTTTTTTATCAAATTGCATGCACTTCCAGTCTCCCACATATGCAACTCCCTTCAACTATCTGTCAATCAGAAGGCACACCCAACATCCATATGCCCCACTACATCCTCACACATTGATTACTAATGTACCCTGTGCATGCACACACTGAGATCTTCAACCATGTCAAGAACACACTTCCCTCACTCTTGCAGAACAATGTGATCCACAGTTGGAGGCATTGTCTGGTGTGAGCAGCTGTGGCAGCAGAGCCTAACCCATGTGATATTGTAGGAGCAACTGTGCTGAGGCCATGCACAAGAGTAGAGCTGAAAAGATAGAAAACTAACATATAATGATGGATAGTAAAGAGAAATAAGAAAGCTGCTTAATGTTATGTATCTTGTATATTCCACTCTCCCTAACCATATTATGATATGACGATTCACTTTACTGTCACGGTACCAGTAAACCAGCCAATGAAATGCAATCAGCATCGACTGGAAGTTAAAAAAAAATTGCTATATACATTACAATAAAATGTGCAATTACAATCAATAACAACACTATTCTACAATGAACTGTTAAAAAGTACTGATTTTACAATGAGCGCAGTATCGCTGTGATTCATTGCTCAACATAGTCACAGCCTCGAGAAAAAAAAGTATACATAGTGTGTCGGTTATGTTGCACATTTACAAATATATACTCTTTTCCCCTTTTTAAAAGGAAAGAATTCATGTACTCACATTATTGCAGATCTAATATTGCTCTATTTAATCTCAAGGAAATATATTAATGACATTGTAACCACTCCTTGAAGGAGAAAGGCTTCATTTCTTGACTCAGTTCAGTCAAGTCTGTTTCTTCTACCGGATCAACTTCTGGAATACACTTATAATCACATAGGTCTTCAATCTTCTCCTCTTTGTCTTCCATAACTTAAATGATTTAATTTTATCATATTTCAGATAACTCTTTGCATGACGGATTCTAACTCCCACTCCAATGCCTCATTTTCAAATGAAGGATTTATTTGATTTTAAGAACCAAGCTGTTCATCTCAGCTTACCCCATAACTTTATTTCTGCTTCAACTACTTCTCATTCAGTTTCCTTTCAATATTTGCCTATATTCAATTCCATCCCTATCCTGAATCTTCCACACTTCAGTAACTCAATCCATTTTCAAATGCAACATTGTTGGGTGGTTTAAGAAAAGGTTAGTTAATGGTTTCATTTTAAATTGTATAGTGAAATAAATATGTGCTTAATACAATTTTGTTTCATGAAATGTTTAAATAGAATTAATCTAAATGAGGACCATTGTCTAGTAGTCATGACATCAATTAAAGTTTTATTTCTTCACCTCGTACTTCAAGTGAAGTTGTCAAGCTCATCGATACAATAATAAGCATGTGCTTTTCAGATAGTTCTCACTGACCATTTCAAACTCTTGACAGTTGTCTTCGTTGATTTGGCTCAGCAATATTGGCTGATCACCCTAGCATCTCAGTTTTCTTTTGACTATTTGTGTCCATTCTCACCTACGTTCAGCCCAAGATAAACTACTTCTTTTAGTACAAATATTTCTTTTGATTATTTTCTTATGTTCCTGAAGTTGCCTGGGCCTCTCCTGATAGCCAATGGCTTTCCATTTTGTACTTGTGGTTATTGATGCATTAACATAATTAAAATGATAATGATCCAAACAAACCTTTTTAGATATAATATCTTGTACATGCAACTTGAAAAAACTATCAGTAACAACTTGCATACTACATGGTGGTTTCTTATCAACATTAAAATGAGCATGTATACGTGACGAAGTTTGGCAAAAACTGACGGCCCCAACTCTGAAATTAGATCAGTAATGGTTCGTATGATTGCCTGGGTGACTGTCATATTCGAACAGTTTTGTCTTCTTCAAGTGTCAGCACAACTTTAGCGTCTTCACTGGAATTTTACATTATTCTAATTTTTTACCCAATTTTACCCCACCTGGCACTTCAATGCATGAAAAACCAGACAAGGCTTACAGTAGATCTAATTTGTATCCAGATTTATGTGTTTGAGCAGTTGATCTGGAAAACAAAAAATCAAATATTCTGTAAAATACTTCCACAATAACTTGTTCAAGTGTGATTTTGTATAATTGATGTTGAACGTGCATTTTCAGTCTACCCTCAAATTTCTGAGCCAAGCTTTGCCCAACAATGTTGATGAAGGAGGATCAGCTATTTGCTGACCATTGTATCTCATTCAAAATGTCATCGTGGTAAGTAAGTATTCAATAGTTTCACCAGAATATGTTCTCAAGTTAAATGTGCTCTTCAGTAGTTCTGGTCAATTGAATAGATTTTGCTGCATTTACTTACCAATAATTGACTCATCTGCATCATATTGATGTGGCTGACGATGTTCTGACCATTCAACCCATATCTTAATCTAAATGTTGCCCTGCTTTCCATTCCAATAGCATAAACACTATAAATATCCAATTCACCATGTTCAAAATAGTTTCAGTGATATTTAGCTCACCTTTCTGTGTAATGTTATAATCAAAAGCTTCCCTTGTGTGAAGAAATAATGTTACTGAAGTTGCTTTGCTTTAACTAAGTTGACTTTACACTTATGTGTACTTGGCCTTTTGTCAGATAGCAAAGCTATATTGCATGATGCTGAACCAAGCCATGAAAGACCCCAACAATGAAGACGCTGTTTACATCCGGTACCGCACGGATGGCAGTCTCTTCAATCTGAGGCGCCTGCAAGCTCACACCAAGACACAAGAGAAACTTGTCCGTGAACTACTCTTTGCAGACGATGCCGCTTTAGTTGCCCATTCAGAGCCAGCTCTTCAGCGCTTGACGTCCTGCTTTGCGGAAACTGCCAAAATGTTTGGCCTGGAAGTCAGCCTGAAGAAAACTGAGGTCCTCCATCAGCCAGCTCCCCACCATGACTACCAGCCCCCCCACATCTCCATCGGGCACACAAAACTCAAAACAGTCAACCAGTTTACCTATCTCGGCTGCACCATTTCATCAGATGCAAGGATCGACAATGAGATAGACAACAGACTCGCCAAGGCAAATAGCGCCTTTGGAAGACTACACAAAAGAGTCTGGAAAAACAACCAACTGAAAAACCTCACAAAGATAAGCGTATACAGAGCTGTTGTCATACCCACACTCCTGTTCGGCTCCGAATCATGGGTCCTCTACCGGCATCACCTACGGCTCCTAGAACGCTTCCACCAGCGTTGTCTCCGCTCCATCCTCAACATCCATTGGAGCGCTTACACCCCTAACGTCGAAGTACTCGAGATGGCAGAGGTCGACAGCATCGAGTCCACGCTGCTGAAGATCCAGCTGCGCTGGGTGGGTCACGTCTCCAGAATGGAGGACCATCGCCTTCCCAAGATCCTGTTATATGGCGAGCTCTCCACTGGCCACCGTGACAGAGGTGGACCAAAGAAAAGGTACAAGGACTGCCTAAAGAAATCTCTTGGTGCCTGCCACATTGACCACCGCCAGTGGGCTGATAACACCTCAAACCGTGCATCTTGGCGCCTCACAGTTTGGCGGGCAGCAACCTCCTTTGAAGAAGACCGCAGAGCCCACCTCACTGACAAAAGGCAAAGGAGGAAAAACCCAACACCCAACCCCAACCAACCAATTTTCCCTTGCAACCGCTGCAATCGTGTCTGCCTGTCCCACATCGGACTTGTCAGCCACAAACGAGCCTGCAGCTGACGTGGACTTTTTACCCCCTCCATAAATCTTCGTCCGCGAAGCCAAGCCAAAGAAAGATTGCAATTTTGAATTGACAAACATGCACATGGTTAGACCAGTTTTATGTACTGCTCTAAGACAATAAATTGCCATGATATTTGCATGTCCATTGTTACCTAGCATTTTAAATATTTAAATGTATATTAAATTTAAAAAGTTATTTACAGCACAGTAGAAGTTGATTTGGCCATTTAAACCCACGCTGTCCAAACGATATACAAATTACCCTCCAAACTTCATATGTTTTGAAGGGTGAGAAGAAAACCCATGTAAACACAGAGAGAATGTACGATCTCCTCACAGACAATGCTGGATTCGAACCTGGGTCGCTGGCACAGTAATAACATCATGCTAACCATTCTGCCCCATTTCTCAATGCCATTTTCATAAATGTCATCATTTTGCACAGCAGATCACTTGTGGTATTTAACAGTGAATTAGCCAATTTCAGATAGTCAGCCTTCCCACTTTGTATCAGAACTGTTCAGTTCTCATGAAATATCACTCACCTGAAATGGTGTTCACTTCTTGCTCCATAGATGTTGCCTGATCTCCTGAGTATTTCGAGCAATCTGCAATGTTATTTCAGATTTCTAGGTTCCCTAATTTGTACCTTTCTATTCCAGAACTGTGTTTCCTTTACATTTCTTTCTTTTTCAACTATTTTATTTTATCTCATTCTATTTACATCTCTCTCTCTCTCTCTCAATTGATTCTTCGTTTGCTTTTAGCCTATTTATTCCAACTAATTTATCTTTGTTTTATTCCACCACACTATGGGGGCCCTCTTCTCTGTTTCCTCATCTCCTTACATTTGTTAAACACTTCACAAAAAGTATTTTTGTGTGTGGCAATTGCATTTCTCTGCTAATTTCTAACATTATTATCCAAAAAGGGAAGTCAGATGACATTATCTTTAGGTCAGTTGAAGAAAAATCTTGATGCTTTTGTGAATGTGCTCATTGAACTGCAAGAACTATTTCTAGATGCAGACATTATTAGTCATTGCGATGTACATAATTATACTTTGATAGTCATCAGTCAGATATATGATTAACTCCACATGTCATACATTTAGTTAAATTTTAAATTTAGTATGCGATAACAGCCCATTTCAGCCCACGAGTCCATGCCACCCAATTAACCTACACAACTAGTACGTTTCAAACTGCAGGAGGAAACTGGAGCCCCTGTGGAAAACCCACATAGACACGGGGAGAACGTACAAACTTCTTACAGACAGCGCGGATTTGAACCCCGGTCCTGATCGCGAGCGCTGTAATGACGTTGCACTGACCACTATGCCAACAGTGCCACCTATTGTTGTTGTTCTGTTTGAGAGGATCAGCCTCTGATCATGACTGCTTGGACAGTAAAGCTCCGAGCTTTCAGTTCCACTTTAATTACAGGTTTCCAATAAATGCGTGACTGCTCGGTGAATCTTTTTTTTATTATTACTCAGGTAGTACCTAGCATTTCCAAGATTCTACAAAGATCATTCCTATAAATGTATGGGTCGTATGATTCTTATTTGCCAGTCATCTTTTGCAGCAAAGACCTCAAGTTATATTCTACAGTCTATTTCTCACATAGAGTTGGATTTGAGTATCATGTTCACAATCAAAAATAGATGGAGCTTCAATTTGAACAATTCAGCTTGATTTAGATTCTGATTACAATAGTAAAAAGTTCGAGTTAGTGGATGTCATATAACTGTAGAAGCGTGAAATTATTGGATATATTTGATCTTATGAAAGAACTGATGCAATATACCCACCAGCTTCTGTGTGAAGAAATTTCCCCTCACGACCCTGTTAAATCTTGCCCTTCTTTAAACGGACGCTATTGGGTACAGGGAATGAGCTGCCAGAGGAAATCCTAGGAATGGGGACAATTGTCATCTTTAAAAGATATTTTGTCAGGTACCTGGATTAGAAAAGATTGGAGAGATATAGGTGCAACACAGGCAAATGGCAGTAGAATGGATAGCATTGACATTAGGCCAAAAGGCCTATTTCCATGCTGTAAAACTCTATGACTATTTACCCTCTTAACGCACTCTCACATTTAGATGGAAAGCTAATACAGTATTTCTGAATGGGATGGTTAAAATATGTACTTGCCAAGCTATTTGCCGAGGGAGTTCACCCCCATCATCCTGGTCCAGAGTACATTCCGACCCAGGCTAACATCTGGCTAGCACTGGAGGGGCTGAGCACTGATCAACAGCAATGAGACAGCATACCCTGATGTCATTCCGATCATTGTAGGGGACTTCAATCAGGCCACCCTGAAGAAGTCTCTCATGAACTACCACCAGCACATTATCAGTGAGACCAGGGGGGGCAACACACTTGACCACTGCTTCACTACCCTGAAGAATACCTACTGAGCCAAACCACAAAAGCAAGTCTGATCATTTGGATGTACTTCTACTCCCTGTGTACAAGCAGAGAGTGAGGACTACATCACCAGTTGTGAAGATGGTGAAAGTATGATCGGGGGAAGTGGAGGAGCGTCTGCAGGATTTCTTTGAATGAGTGGGCTTGACCATATTCAGGACTCATTCTCAGACCTGAATGAATATGCAACAACTGTCAATGATTTCCTCAAGATATGCGTAGACAAGTGCCTAACCCATGTGCACATTCCCGAACCAGAAGATTCACACCATGCTGATGGCAAAATCAAATATGTTTAAAGCTGGTGATCCAGATCTCTACAGGAAGTCCAGGTACAACCTGCAGAAGCCCATCTCAGCCAAAAAAAGGCAATTCCAGGGGTAGCTTGAGACAGAGTCAGATACTCGCCAGCTATGGCAGGGATTGCAGGCCATTACTTCCTACAAATTGAGGCCAAACGCCAATAATGACTGTGATCTTCACTACCCCATGAGCTGAACACCTTTAATGCCTACTTTGAGAAGGAGAACTCAATGGTGCCTACGAGAATCCCTGCAGAGGTGATGAGCCCTATGATACCTGTCTCCGAGGCCAACGTCAGAACATCCTTCACGAGGGTGAATCCTAGCAACACATCATGCCCTGGAAGGGTACAGAAAATTTGTGCCGACCAACGCGCCAGAGTGTTCACAAATATTTTCAATCTCCCACTGCTGTAGTCAGAGGGCATCAATCATACTGTTGCCCAAGAAAAGCAGAGTTCAGAATCAGATTGAAATTAATTGTCATGATCAAGTCACAAAATTCGTTGTTTTCCAGCAGCATCATATTTGCAAACATTCATATAAACCACATTTCAAAAAGAAAGAAAGAAAAATAGTGCACTAAAAGTCAAAGTAAGGCAGTGTCTTTGGTTCAGGAATCTGATGGCGTGGAGTGTTCGTCTATAGACTTCTATACTTTTTTCCCGATGGTAGCAGACTGAGGAGGTCATGGCCTGGGTGGTGGGGGTCTTTGAGGATGGAGGCTGCTTTCCTAAAACACTATCTCTTGTAGATGTCCTCGATGGAGTGAAGTCTGGTGCTTGAGATGTCGCCGGCAGAGTTGACAACCCTCTGGAGATTTCTTGTCCAGATCCTCAAAGATGTTGGCACCCAGGAATTTGAAGTTCTTGACCCTCTCCACCACAGAGTCCTCCTGACTTCCTCCTGAAGTCCACAAAATCATCTTGGTTGCTGGTGTGACACCACTCAATGAGCTGATCTATCTCCCTCCTGTACCCTTCCTCATTGTCGTTTGTGATTCTGCTGACAACTGTGGTGTCATTGGCAAATTTGTAGATCGCATTGGAAGTGTGCCTGGCCACACATTCATAGATGAGTAAAGCAGTGGGATAAGCACACATCCTTGAGGTGACCCTGTGTTGATAGTGAGGAGGAGATATTGTTTCCAATTTAGTACTAACGCCCAGTAGCACTCATATCTATTGTGATGAAATGCTTTGAGAGGTTGGTCATGGCCACAATTAACATGTATCTAAGTAAAGATGTGAACCCATTACAATTCACCTACTGTCATAATCACTCCACAGCAAATGCAATATCACTGGCTCTGGATCACCTAGACAACAGCACCACATACATTCAGTTACTTTTCATTGACTAGAGCTCAGCTTCAACACCATCATTCCCTCAGTGCTGGTCAACAAGCTCCAAAGCCTGGGCCACTGCACACCCCTTTACAACTGGATCCTTGACTTCCTCATTGGAATACCACACTCAATACAAATTGGAAATAATGTCTTCTCCTCACTGACAATCAACACAGGTGCACCAGAAGGATGTGTGCTTAGCCCACTGCTCTACTCACTCTACACCCATGACTGTGTGGCCAGGCACAATTCAAATGCCGTCTACAAATTTGCCATTGATACCACGGTCATTGGCAGAATCACAGGTGGCAATGAGGAAGTGAAAAGGAGGGAGTTAAATTGGGTCATGGGAGTATTGTAGTCAAGAAATATTTCAATCTACTCACAGGATGGATTTGAACTACTACCAAGAGATGATATGAGAGAAAAAGTTTTAAAATAAATCGCAAACTTCCGAAATTAAATCCCTGCTTGTGATTTGCATCACCGCCAGCAATGACGCTAAACTTCTTCCAGAAGGTGTACTCATGCTTTTCAGAGGCTTGGTGTGGAAAGTGGGTATGTTGCCTGCCTAACATGATCACACTGGCAGTATGCCAATCAAATGCTTTGCATCAAAAAATGAAAGGTCATCCGGCTGTGCATAGTAGACAAAATGAACATTTATCAACTAAAAGTCTCACTCAGTACAATTATCAGATAAAGAAAGAGGAAGAATGCATTTATGTGGAGTCATTACATATCCGGAGGATGTGCCCAAGTCCAAGAAATGCAAGGTTCAATAAACAGCCCATGACGGAATCTGCTTTAGGCCAAGAGGATCAAGGGGAGAATGTTAGTCTAAATCCTGGCAGAGTTCATTCTTCCCCCTTCAAGCTCACATGCACCAGAAAGATAAGACCTTACTCTAACTTATCACCTGGCAAGAAGATAAAGATTAGAGCCATCAAAATAATTTTATTAGCAAACATGGTAAATGTGTAGCTATTATATAGATTGTGAATAAAGTATAAAAATGAAATATAACGCCCATACCTAACAGTGAATTAAAATGTATAACAGATCTATAGACATTCTATTGCTTTTTATCACTGAAAATTTCAACAACTTGAATATTGCTTAAATTTGTTCATTTTTGACTGATCGATTACTGTTTTGGAGAAATTAGCATGGAAAAATTAAATTGATTTGGACCAATTAGCTCACCGATGGCTAACCTCGTGATAGGTATAGGACGAAACCAGCAGTGAACAGTGAAGGTATAGAGTCCTATGAAATGAAAGAGCTATGTAAAGAGAAAGGACACCTTTATCAGAACCATGGCTGGAGCTTTCATCAGGTACAAATGCAATACAATCCCTCACACTCAATATCCCTTTCAATTAGAAATTAATAGTTGGTGGAGTGTATAATGGATGGCTGTTCCATCATTGTTTTCTTCTCTTGCTGAAGTTTCCAGCCTTTAAGCTAAACAGCCACTCAGAGAACAATAAAAAATCCCATCATTATTTTCATCGGATCAGAATCAGAATTTATTCTCACGAACAAGTCACGAAATTCATTGTTTGCCACAGCATTGCAGGGCAACTATTGCTATAAATTACATTTCAGGGAAAAAAATGAATAGTGCCCGAAAATAGAAGGTGAGGTAGTGTCTGTGGTTCATTGTCCATTCAGAAATGTGTTGGAAGAGAGGAGAAGCTGTCCTTATGCTGCAGGGTGCCCGTCTTCAGGCTCCTGTACCTCTTTCCAAAAGGCAGCAGTGAAGAGGGCATGGCCTGGGTGGTGAGAGTCCTTGATGATAGAGGCTGCTTTCTTAAGACATCACCTCTTGTAAATATCCTCATGGAGATTGCAAGCATTCCATTGTTGTTATTATGAATTTTCAGTAATATCTAACAAATTAAATTCTAAGCTACCAGTATTTTTATTATGAATCTCTACCCCAAAAGAAGTCTATAATCGTACCATTCACCATTGCCTACAAATTCTGAATTATGTTTCATATGACCACAGCACCACCTTATGACCATTTAAGAGACTACTTGAAAGAGATGACTCCAATTATTGGAAAGGAATGAGAGTTTAAATTATGTACTTTAAATGCATAAGATTTCTCTATTAAAATAATTTGTATAAATGGATGAAGCTTTTTTCTCAATTTCTCTTCATCATCTAATATTTTATAATTCCTTTTATTCTAAAACAATACTTGCAATAAAAACAGACTCTGCTGGAAACATTTACCTTATTGAATATTTCGAATCCTTTCTGTTTCAGCCTTGAACAATAGAACATAGAAATTTATGGCACAGAAGGAAGCCATTTAGCACATTTCTTTGCAGCTATTCTGCACAGTATTTACAATAGTAATTGAGCTCTCTAATTATTTTGACCAATTTTCATCAACAGTGATGAAGTGCTTTGAAAGGCTGGTGTTGAAGCATATCAGCTCCTGTCTGAGCAGCAGCAGGCATTTGTTCCAATTAGCCTATCATAGCCGCAGGTCTATGGTGGATGCCATCTCCCTGGCTCTACACAAAGCCTTGGAACACCTGGACAGCATAGATGCATTAATCAGGATGCTCTTTATTGTCTACAGATCAGCATTTAACAATATCATCCCCTCAAAATTGATCAGCAAACTCCAAGACCTGGAACTCAGCACCCCACAGTGTAATTGGATCCTGGATTTTCTCACTTCCAGATCACAATCAGTGAGGATTGGCAAAAACATCTCCTCCACAATCTCCATCAGTTCCGGACACAACAGGGCTACGTTCTTAGCTCCCTGCTCTACTCATTTTACACCTATGGCTGTGTGCCTCAGAATGACAATAACACCATACCATGGTTGTAGGTTGTCTAAAAAGGGGCGATGAGTCAGTATACAGGAGGGTGATTGAAAACTTGGCTGAATAGTGCACCAACAACAACCTTGCATTCATTGTTACCAAAACTAAGGAGCTGATTGTTGACTTCAGAAAGGGAAAACCAGAGGTGTACAATCCAGTGATCATTGGGAGATAAATGGTGGAGAGGGTGAGTACATTTAATTTCTTGGGGGTCATTATCTCAGAGGATCTTTATAGACCCTGTGTTATTACGGATGTATTATAAAGAATTACATTGCCCTTTAGACAATGCATGTGGTTGTCATGAGAACAAAAAGTAGACTAAGACAGAAGTTGAGTGCGTTGTTGGTTCAAGCAGCTCAAAAAATTAAGTTGTTTAAGCATTAAAACCACACAAGGTTATTCTTCTTCAAGGAACAAACATAACATTGTGTCAGAAGTGTGTGAGTAAGTTAGAAAAGACAATAGTTCCCGTCATGGATAAGATAAGTTCTCCCACACTGATGCAGTTTACCGGCAATCTAACTGATAATTGGAAACGATTCAAACAGTGATTCAACATTTAGTTAGAGGCTGGTGGAGTAGGAGAGACCAATGGAAAACTGAAGGTGTCTATATTTCTACATGTGATGAATGAAGATGCCTTGATCTCTATAACAGTTTTCAAATTGATGAGAGAGCTTTCACGTTGGACACTCTGAACATAAAATTTGAGGAGTATTTTGTTCCAAGTAAAAACATCACGTTCAGGAGATTCAAGTTTTTCCTCCTACGACCAGAAACAAGGTATAAACTTTGACCAATACTTAGCCAAGCTTCACACACTGGTTAAGTCCTGTGAATTTGGAGATTTGAAAAACTCACTCATTAGAGTAATTTATGGAATCCCAGATAATGAGCTTGGAGAAAGAATAATGCGTAAAAAAGATTTGACACTAGAAAAGGCTGTGAATATGTGCAGGGCAGCAGAGACCACATGAGCACAAGCTAAGAAGCTGCACAGGATAGACACAACAGTGCATGCAGTGAAAACCTGGGGTTTCCCAAAGCTACAGCAAAGCAAAGAGGTAGGCTCAAATAGCAGACATATTAAAAAAAAAAGATGTGTCCTGCCTATGGAAAGTCTTGCAATAAATGTGGGAAGAAGAAACATTTTGCAAAGTGCTGCAAATCAAGGGCTATCAAAAGGAAGGTCCACACAGGGGAGGAAGAAATGGAGGAATCCTTTGTGGATTCATTTCACTGCTGCTGCTCATAAAATGGAATGGACTGTGAATGAGACAGAAATTCCATTTAAGCTTGACACCGGAACCCAGATGAATTGAAAGTGACAGGTTACACTGGAGAGAATATTTCTAGTAAAAGGGGGCTGATTGGTGATCTTCAAACACAAAGGGCAGCATCTAAGTCACAGCTGCTGATTGTATTGCAATGGAATATATATATTTGGGAGGTAATTGGTAAAATTAGAGAGGTTACATACATACACACATTTTAAAACAGATCTTATTTGAAATACTAAAGAATTCATATTCAGTGGACTTCACAGAAACTATGGAGAATGCTGTGCACATTTCACAAGTAGGTGCTAATTGAAATGATGTCATCAAATGAATCGACTGGAGACAGGTCATCTGCGTTGAACATTTTTACAAGGCTCCTGACCTTTCTCCAAAATGTTCACTCAAAGGCCAATGAGAAATTTGTTTGCTTAAGACAACAGTTGGGAGCAGAAGGCAAACTTCAATTGTTTGCTGGAGAAGGTGGGGTTTTGTGGCAAGTGTCACATATGCTTTCTAGCATTAGGAAGATGAAGAGAGAGAGGGAGAGAGAGACTGAACAGTCACAGATGAAGCAAGCAGGAAGCTTGTTGGAATTGAAAGACAAAGCTCCAGAGCGGCAGATGGCTGGAAGTGCTATCTGTCTGATGTTTCTCTTGGAATAAGGGGATCAGAAAGGAACTCTGTGGTAGCCTGAAAGAAAGAAGCTATCGTCTGGAGAACCCTGGTGGGCAAGTTTCATCAGCAAGACATTGAGGTGACTATTGGTGGTACCTCAGTTGTGGAAATCCTGGAACAACAAATCTCTCTCTGCAAACCTCCAAAGAACCTTCCTGAGTGGTAAACATCTAACTTTCGAGCACCAAAGCCTGGTGAACTTTATACATGTTAAATCATGTGCACAGTATAAGAATTGCCTGCAACTAGTGAACTTGGAAGAATGAGACGTGAGATTGAACTGTGAACCAAAGAACTTTTCTTAAATTTATACACACATTACGTACACATGCGCTTAGAATTAGGAGGGGGTTAATTTGGATAAGTTAGGTTAATAGAGATAAGTTAAAGTTTGATTCTGTTTTCATGTTTAAAGATAATTAAAAACAATTTTTGTTTAAATAACTACTTATCTTGGTGAATGTCTATTGGTGCTGGGTTTTGGAGTCCTTTGGGCTTGTAACAGTAAAAAAGAGAATACAGCCAATATTAGGTCTGAGTGCATGTGATGAGTTCAACCTAATGAAAAGAGTTTTCATAGTGGCTTCACAGACCAAAGATGAACACATAGCACTTATGGAAGAGTACTCAGATGTAAAATATTTTTTTACCTGATGTACACAAGATCCATGTAGATGAGACCTTAGCTCCTGTTATCCATGCATGCAGGCAAGTTCTATTTCCACTTAGAGACAAACTTAAACAAGAACTAGCATGCATGAAAGAATGAAAGTCATACAGAAAATTGAAGAATCTACAGATTGGGTCAGCTCACTGGTCATCCTGCGAAAGAAAAATGCAACATTGCATGTATGTCTGAACCCAAGAGATCTCAATAAAACCATCAAGAGAGAGCATTTTAAATTATTGACAGAGGAGGAAATCGTGTCCCAGTTTGCAGGTGTCAAGTGGTTAGCAAGCTCAACTTGTCACCTGGGTTTTGGCAGCTGAAGCTCGATGAAGTAAATTCGAGACTATGCACTTTCTATACTCACAAAGAAGATACCACTTTCTACAGCAACCATATGGGATCTTGTCCACACCAAAAATCTTCCACAAGACCATCCATATGATTTTGAAAGTATTCCTGGAGTTGAGACCATGATGGGTGACACCATTGTATGGGGGGTCCACCAAGAATGAACATATACACGACTAAGGTAAGTGCTTGACATGAATGGAATGTCAATTTGAAATTAAATAAAGAGAAATGTGCATTTGGTGTAAAGACACAGACCTTCATGTGAGATGTCATATCTGAACAGGGAGTGAAGCCTGATCCAAGAAAGTCATCAGCCATTGAGTATTCTGTGAGGCCTCAAAACAAAGAGGAGGTGAGACATTTCTTGGGGATGGTGACTTGCCTAGCTAAGTTCATCCTACATGTATCGACTGTGTCAGCACCACTGAGGTCACTCCTTGAGCAGAAAAATGAGTAGATCTGGTTGCACGAGCAAGAAGAGAGCTTCCAGGCACTCAAAAAACAGTCCTAACAGAAGAGCTTGTATTAACATTTTATGATCCAGATTGGTGCACCAGGATCTCGGTTGATGCATCCCAACATGGCCTTGGAGCAGTATTACTGCAGCAGCCTGAGGGCACTTGGCAACCTGTGGCCTCTGCATCAAGACCTTTAACAATTGCAGAGGCCAACTATGCACAGATAGAGAAAGAGCTTCTTGCCAGCACTTATGCACATGAAAGCTTCCATCAATACATTTATGGACAAGCACTTGAGAGGAGACAGACTATAAACCACTGGTCTCAATTATGTCCAAACCACTGAATGACTGTCCCATGAGAGTACAGCACATGCTGATACGATGTGAAAATGATCTACATGCCAGGAAAACACATATTTGCAGCAGATGCAATCCTGAGCAGTTGACAAGAAAGAAAGAGTGATCAAGAGGTTAATGCGGAGATACAGCCCTTATGTTGACATGATTATCACCTCACTTCCAGTATCCCGGAATAGAACATAGCAGATCAAGAAAGCAGCAGAGGCAGATGAAACAATAAAAGATCTCAATGATACAATATAGAATGGATGGAGAGCAGCTAAGAATGGCTGTCCAATGGGTATTCGGGATTACTGGGCATGCAGAAATGAACTATTAGTTGTGAAAGATATAGTCTTCAAAGGGAACATAGGGGGCGTGGCAAGATGGCGTAGGACAAAGAAGTGGGAAATCACCTCTCCCTGACTGGACAATTTAATGCCCGAATTCTATGGACTAAAAAATATTTAAAAGTTTGGGAAAGTACCATAACTTTTGAAGACTCAAGAAATGAAGAAAGGGAAAGATCAACGAGTAAAAAAATTGATTTTTAAACTGATAGAAAAAGGTGAAGAAACTGGGCCCACTGTACCAAAGAAGCCTCAGGAATAGTTTATAATGGATCCGAAACCACAGAGATCACCTCTGAGCAGGTTGGAGGAGACGTCGGCATCCCCATGTGCGGAGCGGTGCAAGATAGCGCCGCCGCTCCTATCATGGCGTCAGGCCGGGATGCCCGTGGGCGCAAGATGCTGTGTGCGATCGGGGTTGTCGCGGGGCCACGTCTGTGTAGGAGCGCGAGTGTGGGAGCGCAGCTGGCAGTGTGCAGGTGTGTAGTAACGTGCCGGCAGATACACGCTACCGTGCTTTGGGTGCTCTAGGCATGCGCGATGTCTTGGATCGGGTCTGGGCTGCGGGGGACCCGGACTATGCCGCATCGATGAGGTCAGCCCAGCGTGGAGGGGGGTCCAAACCAGTAGCCAGGCCGCCAGGGAGGAGATACTAGTACCTGAAGAGGAAGAACATTTAGAATTTTTGGATGAAGAAGACCAAGAACTTCTGCTAGCTGCTGCAAATATGATTAAAGGTAGGCCCAGGTTTCAAACACAGCTTCACCTTTAAATCAGTTTCTTCTCCAGTTTTAATGAGCCCCTCAACTGGACCTGATGTAGTAACTATATTTGAGGAGTTGACAAAACAAAATGAGAACATCATGACCAATATGACTAATAGTTTTCACAACATAGATGAGCAATTTGCTGAAATAAAAGTCAAAATGACTGATACGTGTGGAGAAATTGCATCTATGTCAATAAATGTTTGACAGCAGTTGATATTATGCAAGATAATTTTAAGAAGATTGAAGACAGATTGGATCAAATTGAGGACTCATTTACAGGATGGTAAACTCAGAAGAGAGACTTTTTGCAGAAAATTAACTCACTGGAAAATCAGAGCCGTCAAAATAATAGGTCTTCCGGAGGATATTGAAGGATCGGACCCTACAAAATGTTTTCGTAAATGGATTCCGGAAATGTTGAGAATCGAATCATTTCTGGATGGTTTGGAATTGAATAGAGCTCAACAAGCGTTAAGAAGGAAACTTTTTTGGGTCAATGTCCGAGAGCAGTTTTAATTAGGTGCTTGAGATACCAGGACTGAGAGACGATTTTGCGTCTTGCGGTCCAGAAAGCCCGTGTTGCTCAGAGCCCTAAAATGGTTCAGGGTATAAGAGTCTTTTTCTATGCGGATTTAAGTTCAGAGGTCATTCAGAGACGTAAGGAGTTTAATCTGGCTAAGGCAGTTTTGTGGAAAAAGGGATATAAATTTGCTTTTCGATACCCGGCGATATTGAAGGTGCTTATGGGCAATATCAATCTCAATTTTTTGAGAAGGCTCAGGATGCACTAACCTTTGCTAATTCTTTGCCAAATTACAAGTTGAGTCAAGATTTGTCAACGAAACCTTTGGTGAATATAGTCAAGACCAAGAATGGGAATGGGAAGAAAATGCTGGAAACTGCACAATTGATTAACGTGGAGGAGGACATTCAAGCTCAGTCTGGACTATAAGAAGATTATATGTACTTTTTTCTTTTTGAGGTTCGGTCAGGGGGAGGTGGATAACTCTTCAGTTTCCGAAGATATCAGCCGCTTGTGGTATTGACCACACCCGGTCAATCGAGGGGGGTACTGCTTTTGCAGTGATTTTTTTTAAGGGGGTTTTTCTTTGAGTTATTTTGGGTAGGGGGTGTTTTTTTTTCTTTTTAGTTTTTTTTTGTAGTTTTTGATAAAGTTTTAAAAGAAAAAAAAAGGGAACATGTGAGATTCCAGTGTTGCTACGCAAGGAAATGCTCCAGGAGAAATATCTATTTATCTATCTTTCCGCACACACACACACACACACACACACACACACACACACACACACACACACACACACACACACACACACACACACACACACACACACACACACACACACACACACCAAGAATGCCTGTAAACCACAAATATACACGTGGCAGGGAAAAAAAGTTATAGTTCTTCTGGATCTGAATATGGTCATCAGGAGCAACTATGGAATCCACAATGACACATTATTCCAGCCCACAAACATGTAGAATGTATCACAGAAAATGTATTCTGTCATCCCTGGGACAATTATTTGGCTCAAGCATCTGAATGCAAGCTAGGCAAAGGAGGAAAAACCCAACACCCAACCCCAACCCACCAATTTTCCCCTGCAACCGCTGCAACCGTGTCTGCCTGTCCCGCATCGGACTTGTCAGCCACAAACGAGCCTGCAGCTGACGTGGACTTTTACCCCCTCCATAAATCTTCGTCCGCGAAGCCAAGCCAAAGAAGAAGAACATGAGTCATAGCAAAGTTTAAAAAAATTGTGCCACAAAATTTGTCTTTAAAACACAATCTTCTCTCTAAAAAACGTGTTTCATGTCATTAAAAGCCCAATGTGCCACTCAAAGCTCCCTTCGTCTCTCGTTGACTATTTTAATGATCATCGCCAGTCAAGATGTTGATATTCAAATTTCTGTTAGACTCCAATCTCCATCAAAAACAAGATATTCTGTTGCTCTATATTGCATCATATTACCATGAATTCTACCCAGTCTGCCTATTTTCTTTAACATTGTATTTTCTTTAGGTGCTTAACCATATCTTCCTTAAGTTGTGACGTTGCTATCACAAGTAGTTAAAATAAATAATATGAATCCATTTAAAGGGTAAGTTAGATAGATGTAACACAAGGAAATAAATAGAAAAGTATGAATGTAGTTCTCTGTAGTGAACTCTGCAAGTTGGCTTTCATTTTTTCTGAGGATCATTGGATTGATTTTCCTTCAGATTCAGTCAACTAGCACCATAGTACTCCTAGATTCCTGAAGTTTAACGTATATCATGAGGCCTCAGGAGGTGGAAGATGTGATATCGTTGTCATGTAATTGCCCTTCTCCCTCCTCTCAAGCCTCTTGTGATGGATCTGGAGGCAAAGAGCAGTAAAAGATAGGAATGGTGAGCAGCAGTCCTAATGAATTAGGAAATAGAGAAGGGTGGATGATTTGTGATTCTGCATTCTTCATACTGTTGCCACGGCAACAGTGTTAGTTCCTAGTCAGTAGTCACATGAAATGTAATTCCAGGCATAGAATTGAAAGCGCTTTTGCCCAGCATTTTCATTTCTCCCACTGATAGCATAATCTCACACAGAACATTGAAATGTAATTTTAATTGATAACCAGATGATTATACACCAAGGAAATATTTATGCACATAACGTCAGGGAAGATAATTTTCATTAGATGATCGCAACATGTTTATTAATTTTGTTTTTACAAATGTTAGTATTGACTATGGAATTGCATGAAACTAAACACTAATATATCTAATATTTCAATATTAATTCATTATACCATAGTATTTCCAGTTACTTAAGAATGACTTCCCATGTGCGTTGCTAGGGAATAGGTTTCAGATTCATTCAGCCTACAAAACAACATCACTACAGCTAAATATTTCTCGATAAATGACATGCATGGTAATGCTTAGAATGGAAAAATATGCATTGAGACCCATGATTTTTTTCAAATGATTATCCAACCACCACATAATGTAATCATATTCTTGACCAGCGGCTCTCAATCTTTTTCTTTCCACTCACATACCACTTTAAGTATTCCCTATGCCATAGGTGCTCTGTGATTGATAAGGGATTGCTTTAGGTGGTATGTGGGTGGGAAGAAAAAGTTTGAAATCCACTGTTTTAATTATACCTGATTGACTCGTTATGTGCACGATTTCATAACTCCAAAGGAAATGGGCCAAGGACAACTTTTCTCAAACAAAATGTTTCAGTAACAATTGGGTCTAGAGCAGTGATTCTCAACCTTCCCTTCCCACTCACATACCACCTTAGGCAATTCTTTACTAATCACAGAGCACTGATGACATAGGGATTACTTAAAATGGTTTGTGAGTGGAAAGAAAAAGGTTGAGAACCGTTGTTCAAGAACTGCCTTCTGCACAGATATTCAGAGCAATCCATTGACACTGACATTCCCATTTTGTGAAAAAATACTACTTCAACGATCACTTTCTTGATTTAAACTCATTTTTGTTGCTCTTCAAGTAATTTAAGATGGAACATTTATTGAATCATAAAAGTGTTACAGCATGGAAACAGATCCTGGTCCAACTCATTTATGCAGACCAAAGCGCATCCCTGAGCAAGTCTCATTCCTGTCCCTGCACCTGTGCAAATGTCTTTCAAACATTGTAACAGTACCTGTTTCCACTTTTTCCTCTGGCAGCTCATTTCACATACCTACCACACTCTGTGTGAAAAACCTGTTCCTCAGTTCTCTTACATCTTTTTACTCTCCACTTAAATCTATTTCCTTTAAGTTTACACTCCTTTGTGCTTGGAAAAAAAAGTCTGCGACTTCACTTTATGGTTCCTCATGATTTTATAAACATCTATAAGGTTATTGGTCAGCCTCCTTCATTGCAAGCAAAACAATCTTCGCCTATCCAATCTCACTTTATAGCTCAAGTGCACCAGTCCCAATAACATCCTTATAAATCTTTTCTGCATCCTCTCCAGCTCAATCACATCCTTTGGAAACTATAGTGACCAAAAATGAAGTATATACTGCAATGGGCTAGAATCAGATCAAAATAAAAGCCAGTGAAAATGCAGGAATGATGGAGGATCTCACAGGTCTCACAGTGTTCATAGGATGCAAAGATATATAACCAAGGATTTGGGCTTGAGACCTTCTTCAAGATATATCCAACAAGCAGGCAGGTGTCTGAATTAAAATGGGGGGGGGGGGCTGCTAACATAACCAGAGAAGTCTATGTTAATAATGCTATCTGGTTAGAGGGTACCCAGGCACAATATGAGGTGTTTGTCCTCAAATTTGCAGGTGGTCTCAGTCTGGCAGTGCATGAGACCATGGTCCAACATGTCAGCATGTGAATGGGCCAGGGAATTGAGATGAGTGGCCACTGGGAGATCCCTGCTATTGTGGCAGATAGTACTAAGGTACTCAATGAAGTGATCTCCCAATCTGTGCCCAGTCTCTCTAATGTAGAGGAGACCACCATGGGAGAACTGGATGCAGTAGATGACCCCTGCAAATTCACAAGTGAAGTGTTGCTTCACTTGGAAGGACTGTTTGTGGTCCCGAATGGTGGTGAGGGAGGAGGTGTTGGTGCAAGTGTAGCATTTCCTGTGATGATGGTGCTAGATGCCAAGAGGACTATAAGTAGGAAAGGAGGAGTGGATGAGGGAAGAGGAGGAAAAATGTGTCTGGTGATGCAATCCTTACCTTGCCTCAACTCCTGCACCTTTTCCTCAGATTCTGCTCTACAAAACACTGTGAACCAAAGCCTTGAAGTCCCACTCCTACCTTGAGCCACTCACACACTGGCCACTCTCCTTGAGTTCCCCTCTTTTTTATTGGCTGGAACTAATTGGCCAATGGAGAAATTCAAAAGGACACTTACTAATGCTGATTTATTGTTTTGCAACCTGCTCGCTCTGCCCTTCACTCAAGATCCAATTACTGTAATCTCTCAAACTCACTCACTTGCCCATAATGGCCATGCTTGTGATTGAATTATGAAGTGGCATTATGACCACATCGAAATATTTTATTACAGACAATGAGAAGCATAGGAATATAAACTTTTTAAAAATATTTTATTTAAAATTTAAAATCACATAACAGTATTAGTTACAATATATTGATACAAACATAATGTGATTAGTTATTTATATAAAAATAACCCATCCTGTCCAACCACCCCACTAATACCCTCCCTCCTCCCTTCCCCATCTACAAAAGAAAGAAAAATGAGATCATCATCAAATACATTCATATTTAAACTTTTTGGCTGCAGGAATGTTGGCATCCATCGAAGTTGACCGAGAGATCAAATTTTAACACCAATGATTTCAAATAAGTGGTCCAGAATTTAATAAACAAAACATATTTATCTCTCAAATTATATGTTATCTTTTCTAAAGGAATACAAGCTTTCATTTCATTATGCCATCTTTTCATACCTAAAACCAAAACAGATTTCCATGTAATAGCTAAACACTTTTTATAAACAGCCAAACCCAAATGTAAAAATTCAATTTGATACATAGTCAGTCTCAATCCTAAAGCTATTGATTTAATATCCCCTAATAAAAACAATAATGGATCAAAAGGTAAATTTACTTTTAATACCTGATCTAAAAACAATTTAATTTGTGACCAAAATCTTTTAAGCTTAGGACGTGTTCAGGTTGAATGGAAAAAATGTACCTATTTCTTGACCACACCTAAAGCATATATCTGAAGAATTAAGTTGAATTTTTTTCAATTTCTGCAGGGTTAATAACAATTGATGTAAAAAATTATACTGCTCCAACCTATAATGTACATTTATTATCTTAATCATACTGTCTTTACACAAATTTCTCCAAACATTTTCATCAGTCTTTCTATCTAAATCTGATTCCCATTTCATTCTTGATTCATGAACATCTAATTTAGGCATTTTATTTTGTAATAATTTATACATCTCGGAAATAAATTTACTTGAATCGTCTTTAGTAAGTAATAATTCCAAAGAAGACTGCCTAGGTAATTTTAAACTATAACCCAATTGTTCTGATAATTTTTTTTTAACCTGATAATAACAGAAAAAAGTATTGGAAGGGATTTGAAACTTGTCTTTTATTCATATGAAGGAAAAATTTCAAATCCCTTCTAATACTTTTTTCTGTTATTATCAGGAATATAAACTGATATTTTACTATACTTAGTGATTCTCCTTTGGTTCATTTACACATTGTGCTTTTGGGAAACATACTCAAGTATCCAATCATGTACATTTTCAATCTGATAAGGATTTCCTTGTTTAAAAAGAAAAATTGGATAGGCCAAATAATTACAGATCAAAAGCCTAACATTAGTGGGAAGCAGCATATTTGAAAATATATCTGAGGAACAGTTTAAATCAATGTCAATAAGGAAAAATGTTGTTGGCTAATTTGGGGTCAGAGGTTTGTGAAAGCTTTCATAAATATTAATAGTTTTAAGCTATCTGTTAGATTTTTGTAATGGACTCCACAACTGGTCATAACTTTTCTCACTCCTCCATTCAGACAGAAGCCTTAAGGCCAGTTTATTTCCAACAATGATCAGGCTCTTTCCTGCCTGTCCTGCATCGGACTTGTCAGTCACCAACGAGCCTGCAGCAGACGTGGACATACCCCTCCATAAATCTTCATCCGCGAAGCCAAGCCAAAGAAGAAGAAGGAAGAACTTCTCCTGCTCACATTAATCAGGAATTGCTCCAAAACCACAAAAGGACTGTCCACACTATAATTTAAATTTAATCTTTCATAATTTTAAATTTATATCTACAGCCCAATCACAAGCCATTTCGGTCCATGAGTCCATGGTGCCCTCTTTACACCCAATTAACATTTTGCACTCGGATAATTCTAAATTTTGATTCTCTATCTATTTTCTTGTGTATTGTGGATTGACAAAAACATCTCCTCTTCAATCTCCATTCGCACTAGAGCTCCACAGGGATGACTTTGTACCCTGCTCTACTCGCTTTACACCTATGACTGTGTGGCTCAGTATGACAACTACACCATGTGCAAGTTGCTGATTATACCACCTTAGTGGGCTGTAAAATAGGGGGTGATGAGTCCCCCTATATAGGGAGGGAGATTGAAAACTTGTCCGAATGGTACATTAACAACAACCTTCCATTGAATGTTAACAAGACAAGGAGCTGATTGTAGACTTTAGGAAAGGAAAACCAGAGGTGTATGATCCAATAATCATTGAGGTATCCAAGATGGAGAAGGTGAGCAACTTTAAATTCCTGGGAGTCACTATCTCAAGGGACCCATCATATTAATGCCATTATGAAATAAAACATGTTAATGCCTCTACTTCCAAGGAAGTTTATGAGGGTTTGGTATGTCATTGTAAACCTTGGCAAACTTTTACAGATCAGTAGTGGAAAGCCTGCTGACCAGCTGCATCACAGCCCGATATGGGGGCACCAATAACTCTGAGTGAAAATTGTTTTAAAAGGTAGTGGACACAGCCCATTATATCACAGGCAAAACACTCAACACCATTGAGAACATCCAGATGGAATGTTGCGGTCAGAGCGCAGCAGCAATTATTAAGCACATACTCTTTTCTTGCTGCTGCCATCAGACATGTGCCTGAGGACTCGAACCTCCAGGTTCAGGATTAGTTGCTACCCCTCGGCTATCAGGCTACTGAACAACAGACACATTCAGAGACACATTTAAGGACTCATACCTTGCTCATTATTTATTACTGAACATTTATGCTTCTGTATTTGCAGTCAATTTGTTTACAGTTCTTTCTTTCTTTGAGTACAGTTTATAGTTACCACATTTAGAAATTCTGTCTGGCCCCCAGAAAAAAATTTGTTGTAAGTGATGTCATGTATCATGTCACATATAAAATGTTACAAGCCCAAAGGACCCCAAAATCCAGCACCAATAGATATTCACCATGACAAATGGTTACTTAAACAAAAGTTGTTTTTAATTATCTTTAAACGTGAAAACAGAATCAAACTTTAACATCTCTATGAACTTAACTAACCCAACTTAACTCCCTTCTAATTCTAAGCGCACGTGTATGTAATGTGTGGGTAAATTTAAGAAAAGTTATTTGGTTCACAGTTCAATCTCACTTCTCATTCTTCCAAGTTCACTGGTTGCAGGCAATTCTTATACTGTGCACAGAATTTAACATGTATAAAGTTCATCAGGCTTTGGTGCTTGAAAGGTAAGTGTTTACCACTCAGGAAGGTTCTTTGTAGATTTGTAGAGAGAGATTTGTTGTTCCAGGATTTCCACAACTGAGCTTCCACCATTAGTCACCTCAATGTCTTACTGATGAAACTTGCCCCATCAGGGTTCTCCAGACAATAATCTCTTTCTTTCAGGCTGCCACAGAGTTCTTTTCTGTTCCCCTTATTCCAAGAGAAATATCAGACAGATAGCACTTCCAGCCATCCGCCACTCTGGAGTTTCTGTTTCCATTTCCATTCCAACCAGCTTCTCCTGTTTGTTTCAACTGTGACTGTTCTCTCTCTCTCTCTCTCTCTCTCACACACACACTCTCTCTCCCACACTTGCAAAAACCCCCCCCCCCCTTCTCCAGCAAACCATAAGTTAGTCTTCTGCTCCCATCTGTTGTTTTTAGGTAAACAAGAACCTTTGAGTGAGCAATTTGCAGAAAGGTTAGAAATCTTATAAAAATGTTCAACGCAGATGACCTGTCTCCAGTCCATTCATTTTATGACATCATTTCAATTAGCACCTAATTGTGAAATGTGCATAGCATTCTCCATAGTTTCTGTAAAGTTCACTGAATATGAATTATTCAGTATTTCAATTAAGATCTGTTTTAAAATGTGTGCATGTATGTAGCCTACTCTAATTTTACCAATTTATCCCTGTGAATTTTTATTATCCATATTTTTTAATCATCTATATATTTTATTGTGTATTTATTGTCTTTTTAAATTCCATTAATAATTTAGATTATAGTTGCTTGTAAGTTGTTTTGTAGTTGTCTTTTTTACAAAGTACCTGTTCAACTACAGCAAGTAAGAGTTTTAATGCATATGTATGTTGTACAATGTATATGACAATAAACTCATTCTCATGATCCACTTGCATAGGATATGACTGGCTCAGGATCTAAGAAGTGGGTTTCCAACATGCTGATCTGAAATGCATGACTACTGGTTTGTGCCTCATACTTGTTAGCTGGCACAGCTATTACATTGTAGTTAGTGGAGCGGCCGTGTCATATGACTGTTTTATTAATGTTATTTATATCAAGGATCAATTGTTTCATAATAAAGATGTGTTCCCCTGATGCTTCCAGACCAGTGAGTTTATCTTACACTCCATTTCTTATAATTCCAAGAACTCAATACACAAAATGGTGAAGTAGATATCTACTGGTGACTGGATTTTTTTCTTCAAACCACTATCAGTATAGTGAACTCAAATATTTCCAATGAACCAGATAAGTGTTGGCTCAGTGAAGTAGTTAAAGAATTAATTATTGGTTCAGCATCATCGGAATATTTCCTACGTAAAAACTTAGAGCATATAATGAGATGTCAGTGAAGGCATTAAGTAATTATATTTGAAAGATCATTGTTATTGTGGAATTTTGTTGGTCTAACCTTTGGAGTACAGATCTTTGTGGGGGTTGACTCATGAGTGAATACAAACGAAATGCTTTAATCCTTGCTTTTGAGAAGTTGAGTAGGACTGCCCATTATGATGGAAATGGAATAAAATAATATGTCTCTTGAGTTGCACCAATGTAATCATCTGAAGTATTTCCTGTTTAACTTAATAAAATAATGTTTTGTTTAATGCAAGACTCAGTGATGAAAACATTGTGTGAATTTTCAGCTTTGACTGCAGCTTCGAGCTAACTGGAGTTCTGGTGGAAAAGCAGCAAGCTGAAGATGAGTGTAAAAGGCAGGAAACATTGCCATTGATACCAGGGAAATCACACAGCCTTTTTTGTCCATTCAAATCAACTTGGTGTTATAATTTTAAAGAAAATTACTTGCAGGCAGGGAAAATATTTTTAGAGCAATTCAGAGGGGTGCCTTGATATGGCAGAAGTAAATTAAGACAGTGACAAGTGCATGCTAAAGTTATGCACAAATGGTGACAGACAAGAAGACTGAATTGAATTTAAAACAGCCTTAAAGATAAATGGTAGTTGTAACTAATATTGACATAACAGCAGATCACTCAGAACGTGGTAGGTCACCTACAGGCACAACTATTTAAGTTTTGATAACTAAAAGCAAGATCTCACTATGCACGTAATCGAACGAAGTAGTAAGAATGCTCAGAGAGATCAGGTTCTCTTTTACTCAAAGTGACACGGAAATTGAGTTGCAGATAATTGACCCTGATCATACCAAGAAACTGACAGGACTGGATTAGTGCAATACAATTCACATGAGCTCTACACTCAGTATGGCAGTAAGTGAAGGGTACCAAGTAGATAAGTCACTCTTCTCCAGAGAATCATTAGCTCTACCTTTGATCTAATAAAGAGAAGAGTAGAAAGGAGGCAGACACTCAAAGCATTGGAAGAAGATGAGATGCAAATGTCTTTGAATGTCCAACTGAGGTAAAACAATGAATCAACATGAGGAAACTGTACAGCTGCAGGAAAGGTACACAAAATCAAGCAAAGCAAGTAACAAGTCAATTGTTTTAAATGGAAAGTAATGTGGTGCATATATTAATTCATATCTTGAATCTTCTAGTTGTTAAGCATTTTACTTTACAATTGATGGAGCTGGTATTATCTCAAGACGCTGTATCACTTGGTTGACAATATAGTATATTCTGTGATTTAGTCCAGATTATAAAGTCCATGGTCATAATAAAGATGTATTTCCTTGATGGCACGTCCAAAACATTTATGTTGCACTCTGCAATACAGTTACAAGAAGAACTCAACACAGGACATCGAGTAACCTAGTAAGACTGGAACTTGCTGCTTGATCCATGATGAGTTTAGCAGCAGGTTAAAATAACA
This sequence comes from Narcine bancroftii, assembly GCF_036971445.1. Lineage (NCBI taxonomy): Eukaryota > Metazoa > Chordata > Chondrichthyes > Torpediniformes > Narcinidae > Narcine > Narcine bancroftii. Next base: position 37,914,374 of record NC_091473.1, read on the forward strand.
AATTTTTTCCCTTCTAAATCAGTCAACAATTCTCAAATTCTAGTTTGTTTAGGATTTACTTAAGTTTGAATAACTTTAGAATTGTTGACAAACAGCATATTTTGCCACAAGGGGTCTAGAGAGATACAAAACTCAACAATGATTGATGAACCAGAGTCACTAAACAATTGGTTCCATTTCTGAATCTAGCTGGAGTCACTTTGGCTCTGTGGCAAAGGAAAGAATCTCTCTGGAGTCGCACAAGTAAGATTCATAAGTAAGGTAGGCATAGATTGGAAAGGAAATATTTGAAGTTAAGGAATTTTGAAATGTGTGAGTTACTATTTATCAAGATATTGATGTTTGCTAATTACCTACTAGGGTGCACTACTCATTGAATAAATAAGTAACTTAGATTAAATCTACAGGTGCAGTGTGGAAAGTATTCTGACTGATTGCATCGTAGTCTGGTTTAGCAAGCTGCCAGGAGCACAGAAGGGTGCAAAAGGTAGCAAACATCGAGTAACCTAGTAAGACTGGAACTTGCTGCTTGATCCATCATCAAGGATTCACCCCAGCCAGCAAGCATTCTGTTCTCACTGGCGCCATCAGGACAGAGGTATAGGTGCTCCAATGCCAGGCTCCGGAATAGCTGCTACCCCTCCACCGTCAGACTCTTCAACAACAAACTCATTCAGGGACTCATTTAAGGACTCTTACATTCATTATCTGTTTACAGTTCTTTATTTGTTAACATGTATACACGGTATACAGTTTTTTTCCCCCCACTACCAAGTGGTAATTGTGTCTCGGCCACATGTCATGTATGTACTCTGCTAATAAATTTGAAAACTGAGGTCCATCGCAGGCTCCGACCCACGTCGACGTGAGGTGCTGCCTGAAGAAGGCAGCCAACATCCTCAAGAACTGTGGTCACCTCTTCTCACTACCTTCAGGCAGAAGGTACAGAAGCCTGAAAAGAAAAGCAAATGAGCACCTCAAGGTCGAAGAGCAGTATATTCCCAACAATTAATTGAACCTTCCCTTGGTCACATTTTTGTACTGTGCCTTACTTCTTTCTCTTTTAATGTGATTCAAAAAGTTTACCATGATAGTTTTCTTTTGAAGTGCTTGTTTGGCTGCAGGAAGTATGAATTTTGGGTATTGAACCATGTGTCTGAGAATAAACTCATTGTTGAGGCCCTGAAGCCCATTCCATTTGCACTGGTCGCTGAGGCAGGCGGCGCTGCAGCGGGAGGCCGAGCGAAGGCTGGTTGTCGGCGGGAAGGCGAGGTGATTCGGTGACGAGCAGAGAATGCCGCTGGAGAACTTGGAGGATGAGGGTCTGCCCAAGAACCCGAGCCTGGCCATCGCGCAGGCTAAGTTTCTCCTCACCCTGGACAGGCACCGAAATGACCCCAAAGTGCGTGGCGAGCTGATGGAGGCGGTGAAGGAAAACAGTAAGTGGAGGCGGCGATGTGCAGAGTCACGGGGAAGGCCCGTCTGCGAGTGGAAGGACGGCCCGGGCCCGGGGTTGAGGCCTTGTTGGGCGGCTGGGTTCTCGGACCCGACCCCGGGAGCTCCAGCGATGTGGAGCCGCTCGCCCACTTGTCTCGCCGTACAATGTCTGCTTCAACTTCTCTTCGCTGCTGTGTGTTGCCTTGCCCTGCCGAGCTCGGGGGTCTTCTCCACCAGTAATAACGTTGACCCGCAGGCACAGCACACAGAAGGCATTCATGGCAAGAGGCTGAAATCGTGAGGCTCCACTTGTGTGGTGACAAGGAACTGTTGGAATCTAGGGGTTAAAACAGTAGGAAATAAATGATTAATTAATAAGTGTATATTTACTGCATGGTTCAGGGAAAAAGGAATGTGATTAAGTGGCAATCACAGCAGGGAGCAAAGTTGGCTGAGCAAAATTGTCTCTCCAAAATACAGGGAGAGGAAATGCATAAAACAATTTAGGAGGAATGCTCAAACGAAATGAGGTGGTGAGTAGCACAGGAGACACAGGCCAGATCAGAACAAAGAATGGCCTGTAAGAAACAAAGGGAATGGAAAACAAGTCTAGGAGGAAGATTAAGGCAGGAGGAGGTGTTAAAGAGAACAGCAGAAATTGGCAGGACAAGAACAGAATGGTGATTAGAGATATCTGGGGATGAAGTAATTTCTGATCAACACAACGGGATAGTCTGGCCAGGAGGATTAACATGGGAGTGCTACACCCCAGATATCTGCAAAACAGGAGATGACTTGTGATAACCCTTATGCAAAAAGATCTAGCAAAGGAAGACAACTTTTGTTCTGTATGATAAGGTTGACCTATATAAACTGAACCAACTGGACAATAGGGGTCAGTCTTGGGGAGTAGCTCACTGTGCAAGTGACCTATGAACTAATGAGTGACCCAGAGCTCTGTTAAGTTTTATTCTTGTGCTGTGTAATAAAGTGACTGTTGAACCGAATACCTTCTCCTATCACTTCATTCAAAGAACGCGCTGGACTCAGACTACACATAGACTAAATTAAGAGTAAGTTAAAGCCAGAGTCCGACAGAACTGAAAACGGAATTGTAATTAATTGGTGAATGGGACCTTCACTGAGCTCAAAACACATCCCCTTTCTACTAGCACTCAACAAGGTGCAGCATTTTCTTGCATAAAATGCATGCTCCCTAATGTCCCTTAATATCCAAAAATATTTTAGATGTCGATCATGGACCCATCTGCCCAGTCCTCATTTTATTTTTCAAGTGCATGGTCACCACTTGTTTTATACTTAGGCTGAGAGTTAAATCGACTCTCCTGCCACATTTGTTTTGCCACAGAACAAAGGCTTCTGGAGTTCCAGTGTCGTTATTTTTTTTTTTGCAGATATGGCTCCATATTATGAACAGCTCTGCAAAGATGTTGGGTGGCCAATTGATACAGATCTCTTGAGCAAAATGAAAAAAGCAAATGAAGAGGAATTAAAACATCTGGATGACATCCTTGAAGATGCTGAAAAAAATCTAGGGGAAAGCGAAATCAGAGATGCTATGATGGCTAAGGCCGAGTATCTGTGTCGAATTGGTGACAAAGTAAGAATTATTTTATTGCCATTAATTTATTGAGGATACTGTATAGTTTGAAAGCGAAAGCTCTGTCTGTATAAGCCATGGTGATGAACTGTGTCGCCTCTAAAGCTGCTTTTGTGTTGTATAGAATTGAATCGGTGTTGTGTTGATTTGTGTTCTAATTGACAAGTTGTTCCGTCTTCCTCATTAATGAATAATCTATTTTTGCAATTGATTAAATCTAGAATGCAGAAATCTACCAATTTATTAGAATATAATAAAGTCACGGGGTCTGGATTCATTGAAGATCATCCTCTTGCATATACGTCGCAAGTTTTTGTGGTGGTTTTGACGTCGTCGTCGTTCTGTGCATCTTCTTGGGATTTGGTTACTATTTGTTTACTAATGTACAGGCTGTCCTTGGGTTATGAAAGTTTTTACAATGTCCTTGAGTCAATTTTGTCCATAAATTTAGATATACAGCATGGTTACAGGCTATTCCAACCCAAAAGTCTATACATACATAAAATCACCATTTTAGTAACCATAGCTCCATTGTATTGTAATGCCATCTCAAACAACACAAGACCGATGAGAACATAAGAAATCAAGTCAGGTTTGTCATTTGATTGCACCAGTCCAACCTGACAAAACAGTGTGCTCTGGGCCTCAGTGCAAAAGATGCAGACACAACTGTGATGGAACAGTATTATTTATCTTTAGTTATTATAGGTTTATTTGTAAAGTTGTATTGTGGGCTAGACAACGGCACACACAGACCACCACACACCCTTACATACAGACACCATTTGGAAAGTTGAAATACCTTTTATCTGCTGAAGCTGTGTAAACAGCCATAAAACCTGAAGTGATTCTTCATTGAAATGTTGAGGACAATGCCTTTAATTCAGAGAAGCTCCCGTACACACAAAGAACTTTTTGATTGTGGCCAGCAGACAGAGAGGAGTTATTTTCTTTTGAATTATAATTTTGAAGTGGTTTGTGAAGGAACTTCAAAGACAGCAGTGATTTTGATACTTCAAAAAGCTGCATTTTCATTTTAAGATTCACCTGGAGTCAGAAATGGGGTAGCCTCCGGTCAGAGTGGTGCTGTTCGTGTTGTGCTCTTTTTGTCAAGATTTGCAGTGGCTTTGGAAAGGATGGTCACTTTGCTGTTTCTCGTGGTCAAAGAGAGAACAGTGTTGCCGTGGCATTTTAAATAGCCGTTTGTGACTGACCCAATTCTGGGTAAAAGAAAGCAAGATAATTCTTGTTTCTGGATCATAACCATTGGGATGGTTACTTTGTCAGACTCATACCTGAGTTTGTGAAATCATTGTTTGAAACACAGATACTGTAGCCTCCATGCAAGAGAGGGACATCATTCATATGAAGGAACAATTCTATGAAAACAACTGTACAAGAAATTTGAGAAGTGCTGCCTCACCTACTTCATAATTACTTTTCAGCAACAATGTAAAGAAATTGAGTTTCAACACCAAAGTCACTAAACTTTAAAAATTGATTCATTTTACAGTCATGTGTAAACTGTAATGGATTTAGGATGAGACATTCACACTCACACAAACTCTGAATTTCTATTGCTGCTGGTCTAGTAAGTACTGACAATACATATGCAGGACAAAGATTTAATCTATAAATAAATAAATATTGTTTTGAAGATATGAGAGTCTCAGGTGGTTAGTGTGAGCAGTTTCTTTGATCGTTCAGCATTCTCACTGCCTGTGGGAAGAAATTGTTCCTCAGCCTGGTGGTGCTGGCTCTGATCCTCCCTTTATCTCTTCCCTGACAGGAGCAACTGAAAGATGCTGTGTACAGGATAGAAGGGGCCTTCAATAATTTTGCGTGCCTGCTTTGGGCAACGATCCTGGTAGATCATGTTGATTGGGGAGAGAGAAATGGAGTAGGATTAGGCTTCCTGGCATGTTGAACAGAATTGAGATTGAGTTCTGGCCTGTTGAGCCTGCTATGCTGGGCAATAAGATCATGGCTGATCTGGTTGTGGACTCTTGTTTCATTTACCTGCTTTTTCTCGATAATCTTAATTCTCCTTTTATGCAAAAATATGACTTTAATGAGATGCCCTCCTGCTTCCCTCAGCAGAAAATTCCACAGACTAACTACTCTCTGGTAAAAGCAGTCCATTTCATTTCTGTCTTAACCTCCATCAAATATTGAGGATGTATCCACTGGTTCCAGTCTCATCTGTCAGGTGGAAACTTTCCTACTTCTATTTTATTTCTCTCTCTCATAATTGTACAAGATCCCCAATCATTCTTCTGAATTCCATTGAATTTCGTCCCAGTTAACTTGAAATCTGGTCATAGGCAAATTTCCCCATCTCCAGAATCAATCTGCTGACCTTCCTCTTCACCTGGTTCCAAAGCCAGAACCTATTTTCTCAAGAAAGGAGACCAGAACTGCATATAGTATTTATTATAGGTGCAGTGAAGACCAACATTCTTATTATCTTGATTACTGTTGCACTTGCAAACCAACCTTTTGTGATTCGAGCGCAAGCACTCCTCAATCCCTCTATATTATAGCAAGCTGCAATCTTTCACTATTTAAATAATATACGGATTTATTGTTTGTTATCACATTGTACTCCATCTTGACCACTCACTTAATCTATTGCAAAGAACTCGCTGAATTCTCAGCACAATTTTCCACTCAGTTTGGTGTCATCAGCAAATTTAGATAAGCTACACTTGGTGTTTTCTTCAGAATCATTAATGTGTGTAGTGAACAGTTGCAGACCTACCAACCACCCCTGCAACACTCTGCTCACCACTGGTTGCCAACCAGAAGAACATCCGTTTATCCCAACTCCACCTTCTATTGGTAAGTCAATTGTCTATCGGTTGTTAATACATAACCCCATCACCATGTAACCTTTTCTTATGTAATTCTTTAAAGTGGCATCTTGTCCAACACCTGCAAATTGCAAGTATTAAAAAAAAATCCACCTGTTCCCCTCTGTAAACGGAGCTCTTTATAACCTCAAAGGACTCCAATAAATTTGTCAAACATGCCCTTCCTTCTTGAGTCCATGCTGTTTCTGCCTTATGGAAAGAAGAATTATTGAAAGAGAGTGAGAGGAAGTATTCAGCCATTCATAGGAACGTGTACGTTGAGCCTTTGAATGTAATATTTTGGGAGTGACACAATTAGCGCAATGCTACTACAGTGCCAGCAACCCAGGTTGGAATCCGGCACTGTCTGTAGGGAGTTTGCATGGTCTCCCTGTGTTAGGTTTTCCTCTGGGTGCTCAGGTTTCTTCCCATTCTTCAAAATAACGTGGGTTGTAGGTTAATTGGGGTATTTCGGTGGCATGGGCTTGTGGACTGGAAGGGCCTCTTTGTTCCCATGATGTATGTCTAAATTTTTTTAAAAATTATATGTATGGTTATCCATAAGTTGGCCATTTGTAACCTTTGGTTTAAATGTTACCATGGCAGATGGAGATTGAAAACTTGGCAGAATGGTGCAACAACCTTGCAGTCAGTGTTATCAAAACTAAGGAGCTGATTGTTGACTTCAGGAAAGGAAAGCCAGAGGTATATAATCCAGTGATCATTGGGGGATTGGAGGTGGAGAGTGCGAGCAAATTTTAAGTTCTGGGGAGTCACTATCTCAGAGGATCTTTCTTGGACCCAACATATCAATGGCATAGTGAATAAAGCATGTCAGCACTTCTACTTCCTCGGGAGTTTGCAGAGGCTCGGTATGACATCAGAAGCCCTGGCAAATTTTTAAAGAGGTGTGGTAGACAGTGTGCTGACTGGGTGCATCACGGTCTCTTATGGAAACACCAATACCCCTGAGCATAAAGCCCTCCAAAAGGTAGTGGACCCAGCCTAGGGCATCACAGGCAAAACCCTCCCCACTATTGAGCACATCTACAGGGAGCACTGCCGTCAGAGAACAGCAGCAATCATCAGACCCTCACCACCTATCACACGCTCTGTTCTCGCTGCTGCCATCAGGGAAGAGGTATAGGTGCCACAAGACTCACACCACCAGGTTCAGGAACAGCTGCTAATCAGACTCAACGACAAACTCAATCAGAGACACTTTTAAGGGCTCTTGTTTATATGTTTTACGCTGTGTACAGTTTATTTTTGCACTTCCAATTAGTGGTAATTCTGCACCCGCAGGAAAAAGGAGTCTCAGGGTTGCATGTGATGTAATGTATGTACACTTGACAATAAATCTGATCTGAATATAAATTTAAAAGGATTCTTTTATATGTGCCTCGTCAACTTAGTGTACAAGCATAAATATTTGCAGTAGGTTAATTTTCACAACCAGAAATGGGTATACATCTCAGAGTTGTGGATGCTGAAGTTCAAAAGATTTTTGGACAGAGGATCAAAGAGTATGGTGATTGAGCAGGAAAGTTGACTTGGTGAAGCATTTAACCTCCTTTCTTAAGAATCAATATCTAAACAAATTTAATAAAATAGAATATTTGTTCAGTTCGTGATCAAATTCATATGGAGTCACCAACATTTGAGTTGATTCTGAGGTAAGCAAATAGTTAAGAAATCATTATCCTTTTAATTATATCTGGCAATATGTTTTCACTTGGTGGGGCTTTTAAACTTTAAAAGGAATTTTTTAAATATGGTAGTAAGTTTATTTGTTCCAGAAAATGCACAATAAGCTACAGTAATGTGCATTAAAATAAAATTAAAAATACATAATATACAAAAGATAGATAAATATTGACAGTTTCCATTGTTCAAGAAAAGGTGTGGCATAACAATAGAGCAGTCAGTCAGTCCTCTTGTAATGTTGGAGCAGAACATGATTAGTTTAGCAAGAGGAAGTTCAAGAGCTTGATAGCCATTAGAAAGAAACTTCTTTAACTTAGAGCTGCTGGTCTTTGGGCTTCCACTCAGATGTACCATTGAGAAGAGGTGGTGACCAGGGTCCTTTTTGATGTAAGCTACCTACTTGAGACATCACCTCATATGGATGGGAGATCAGAGCCTGTGATGGACTTGGCTACACTTGCCACCATCTGCAGCATGTGTATACCAAACCAGGCTGTGATGCAGTCAGTATGCTTTCCATAATATACATAGAAGTTTGGTAGAGTATTTGACGACATGCCAAATTTTCCTCAAACTCCTTGAAAAGTAGATGCATTGGTGTGCCTTCTTCATGTTTGCCGCAATGTGCTGGCTCTAGGAGAGATCTTCTGAAAATGGACTCTATGGAACTTGAAGTTTCTCATCCTCTCCACCTTTAACCCATCAAACCTCACAATCAACGATAACCTCCTTCATCTTGGTGACGTTGAGAGCAAGATTGTTGTTCTGGCACTATCCAACCAGATTTTTTAATCTCTTTCCTGTATTCCTTCTCATAATTTCCAGTTGTTTAGCCAACAGTCAGTGAATTTGAGAGAGCAATTGGAGCTGAATTTGACTACGCAGTCATAACTATACAGTGAATTATCAGGGGGCTAAGGACACAACCTTGGGGTGCCCATCTGTTGATGGCAATGATGAGGAGGTGATGTTACCAATCTACATTGATTGGGGTCTGCTGATTAAGTTGAGGATCCAGTTGCAGAGGGATGAACAGTCCCAGATCATTTAGTTTTGCTGGTATGATGGTGTTGAACACTGAGTGAACAACACCCTGACATAGTTGTGCTCATGAGTTTCAGGTGACCTGATGCAGAGTAGAGGGCCAGCAAGATGGTGTGTGCATTGATCTGTTATGATGATGGATGAATTGAAGTGGATCCAGATCACTCCTCAGACAGGAGTTGATCTGCTCTATAACCATCCACTCAAAGTACGTTTTGTAATTATTATAAATATTACTGACCTTGCACAGATTTGAAGTTCCGATTTGCCATCCATATGACAGCAAAAGTTTGGCCCAAATTTGATTTTTAATGTAGTATATATAATTGAATCCATAGTTCTGTTCAAAATATAGATGACCCTTGATTTCTTAAAAATGGATTTTCTGTAATGCAAAGTTGCATCATCTGTGCACTTATCAAGAAATAATTGTTGATAAAAAATAAATTTTGATTTTTTTTTCCACATTTTATGGTCACATTTTATTCTGTATCTCAAATTTTTGGATCATAATTTGTGAACTCTGTCAGGGTGAATTTCCATAACCTGAACATCTGTAATGCAGAACTTGCCATTACATCATTGTGTCTAAAGTGATGCCAAAATTTTCCACCTCCCAGGTCCTCACTTTGTTTTGTCGCAAAATGTTGACACTTCTGCTTCTTGCCGCTTGCTTGAATTCTGGATAACTGGGATTTTGCTGTACTATCAAAATTCATCAGTCCGTTAAATTAAACTGAATTACATTTTGCCATGATAAATTGTCTTTTAATCATGCTTCATGTCCTAAATAACATATTTTTTTCTTTTCTTTTCCTGTACAATGCCAAAAGAAGTTGACGAGTCATACTTAATGTTCTTTATGACTACTTGGCATGTATTCTAGCAAACTGGAGTTGGTTGAAATGGGAAGCTTTATTGTCATGCCACTGTAAAAACTCAAGTGCCAGAACAGAACAGGATTATATAATCAATTTCATAAATATTAACTGGTATTTATCATTGGAAAAGTTGACTGTGTCATCAGGAAAGAAGAAAGTGGGTTTTTTTTAGCATTGTAGTTTAATGCATAAAAAATGTCAAAAATTGCGTTTGTTTTTCATAGGTTAAAATATATATCACATTTGTATAATGGTCTCCCAACCTAGATTATGTCTCCAAATTGGATTGCGGCATTACTTGATGGAATTGTGATTCACAGGTGGCACTCATCCACTAAAGGTTCCACTGTTGGACAGCCGATCACCCAATTATCTCCCCCTACCAAACTATGTTGTCAGAAAAACCCCAGTACATTTGTGTTAATTTTGAAATATGCATGAGTTCTGCCTATCCATTCTGCAGTAACAATGGCTCCTCTAATTCTTAATGCTATGTGATCTGCTGAAGAGTGGAGTTCATCAGAGCAGGGAGGGGCAACAGAGTTAAAAATGAATGATTTTATGTTGTGTTCTCTTTAGTGCATTTATCACAGAGTCAGAGACCAATGAGTTTGGGTTTCACTTAAGAGAGTTAAGTACATATGCCAAGTTGAAACTAATTCTGGAAGAATAATCCTTAATCTAAAGCTGTCTCCCTCTTGGGCAGATGTGAAAGAGACTGAAGAACACAAGGATTATTTTTGGTGGCTGGCTAACATTTAACCAACACCGCTATAATAAATGATTTGATTACCATTGCATTACAATTTGTAGAATTGTGCTCTATGCTTGTTGTCATACGCTTGATTGCTGATGTGTTTTGGTTTGCTTCTGGGATTATGTGAAGTTTCAGTGTTGAAGGGGGTCCTAATACAAAATAGTTTGTCAAATCTTGGTGTACATAGTCATAATTTGATTATCTCCTTTGGGGGAAAAAAAAATTTGTATTTAGCTGACTTGAATATTATTGAAATTTGTTGTACATTTTGCAAAAGCTCCAATTTAATAAGTATTAGTAATGAACTGATTGTGGTGGAAAATAGAAAAACATACTCAATGTGTGACTATTTTGAGTCATATTCCATGATTCTAAATTTTGTTTTTATTTAGGAAGGTGCTTTGACCGCATTTCGGAAAACTTATGACAAGACTGTGGCTCTGGGACATCGCCTAGATATTGTGTTTTACCTGTTAAGAATTGGCTTGTTTTACATGGATAATGATCTCATTACACGTAACATTGAAAAAGCTAAAAGGTACTACTAGCATTTGTTATGTATGCAACTAATCATTTTTCTTTTATTAATATTAATTCTTTGGTATGTACTTGGACATTAATACCATACTTTACCTCAGAAGCATCTATACAGGTTATGTTCAGGCAGATTTTAGAATATTTCTTTGTGATTAGAAGTCATACATGAGCTACGTTGGGTAGGCAATGCAGCAGATCTATAGAATATTGAATTTAACAGGGAAAATGATCTTGTTGCATATATTTTTAAGTGGTTCATCAGGTTTCATATTTGTTGCTCATTTATCGCAAAACTATGATAATCGACTGTCCTATTGTTCAGGCTGACACCCTATTTTCTACCCTCTTTAAATAGACTTTTGAGATATAATTTGAATTTGGCTGGTATTGTTTGTGAAATGATGGGCATAGATTAACTAAACCAACCTGTGGCATTACTAATGTTAATTTTCACATTGCTCGTGTTTAACAATGAAAATCTATTGCCAGAAAACATGTTTGAAATTGATTAAAAGAATTATCAAAACTAATAAATGCTTTTTTAGTGTATTTCATGTTGCTTTTTTTTTGCAGTTTAATTGAAGAAGGTGGTGACTGGGATCGACGGAATCGTCTGAAAGTTTATCAAGGAATGTATTGTGTGGCAATTCGAGATTTCAAGCAGGCTGCAGAGCTGTTCCTTGATACTGTCTCTACATTCACTTCTTATGAACTCATGGATTATAAAACCTTTGTAACTTACACTGTTTATGTCTGCATGATTGCACTGGAACGGCCAGACCTTCGTGAAAAGGTAAGCAAGCCAAGAGTAAAATAATTCAAATGACTTGAGTTTCTGTGAACATAAATGTTGGAAATTGTACAATTATCAATGTAAACTCCTGCCATTTTTACTTCTGTGGAGAATTTCTGATCTACTAAATGCTAAGGCAATATCCATTTTAAATGTGTGCCCTAATTTAGCATGTGCAGTGTGCTGTACTGTTGGGCTGGACAAAATGAATTCTGGTGAGTTCGATCAAAGTAAATTTATATGGTGTTGGTCCTAGTAAAAACAGTTCATTCCTTTTTTTTGTGGCTTGATTCTTTATAATGGTTAGGTATGGAACAAGACTATCTATTATCTTCTTTATTTCACATTGCAGACTTCTGTTTAACTCATTTGATGTTATGGTGATTCAATTAAAATTTCCTTCCAAATACAAAGGGAAAATGGAAGCCAGTATAAAATCATTGAGTGCCTAAATTTGCAAAACTTTTGGCTCTACAATTTATGAATACAAAGAATGACAGTGTACTCTTCAAAGCTAGAGTTGAAACGATTAATTTCCTCAATATTAACAGAGACACTCTTACTACTAATGATATTGATATGGCAGAATTTGTTTGGTGCATCTAAGTTGTTTTCGTAAAACAATATGTAGAAAACCCATCTCAGGATGGGGCTATGCTAGACCTAATATTGGGGAACAAGCCCCTGGCCAGATCAAATCCGAAACTTCCTTTTCATCAGAGAGGGTGTGGAGATTTTGAGGTGGAATGAGCTCTGAACAACTTTTAACTGGTGTGGGTAACAATTTTGGATGTCTGCAACTAGCTCACTTCATTTTTGTGAAGAGTTTTTAAAGTACCGTGTTAGGTGACCTTGAACTTGAAGATATTTGTAATTTTTGAAGAGTTTATTGGGAAGTTGGATGGTGAGTGCAAATCTGAGGTTGATGTAACATGACTGCCATTTGAGAAGACAAATAGATCATTTGCTTCCAACCTTTTACATGTAATATTGCCTCAGAATTGAACATTTGTGTTTTATTTTAAACACTATTGTAGAAAATGTGTCTCAAGGACTTCCTTGTGGGGGAACAAGTGGGAAAAAAAGCAAGAAGATATTTTTCTGGAGTCCAAACAGGATTTAATTATGTGGGGAGATTGAAAAGCTGGGGTGGTTCACCTTGGAGGAGCAAGCGTGAAAAGGGCAGTTGGTAGAAGTTTTAAATAAAGAAATTTGATTCCATTCGTCTAGAGCAGGGTTTCCCAACCAGGGGTACGAGATAACATTTCAGTTCTTTTTATAAATCCATACTCCTTCAATTTGGATAATATGTCGGATGATGAAGAGCTGAAGGAAGATCTTATTGAATTGCGCACAAATTGTGTTCTTGAAAGGCAGTTTGAAAGCAAAACTTTGGAACAATATTGGTGTTTGGCAATGGACATGTTTCCAAGACTTTGTGAAAAAGCACTAACTGTGCTCATCCCATTCGCGACAACGTACTTAAGCGAGTCTGGATTTAGGGCCCTTTTGTCAATCAAGACAAAATCTAGAAATCGCAGACGTGCGGATTCCTATCAGCAACAAAGTGCCACGTTTTGAAAAACTCTTAAGCAATAAACAGGAACAAAAGAATCATTAAATTTAAATTGGCTTATGAACATTAGTTCTTTAATTTTTTTAAAGAAATTTCATGCATGGATGAAAATTTAATTTTTTTGAAGGGTTTATGCAACTTTTAATTTGTTGTAATATTTTTTCTTTTCCATATGTTTCAGTTTTGTTTATATATTATTAAAAATTGATTATAAAAATTTGTTTTGGACACCTTCACCTTTATTCTTAAATAAATTATTACTTTAAGGGGTGCGGGGCATAAAAAAGGTTGGGAACCACTGGTCTAGGGCAACTATTCTCTTTGGGGGCTCTACAGCACATTTAAGTAAAAGCCTTTATTTTTCACCAAAACTTGACTGTTTCATGGGGAATGGACTGCATAAATTTTGAGCAGAGCCCTAGGGTTGCTATAGCTGTGAAAATGTTGAGAATCCCTGGTCTAAGGGATAGTAACTAAAAAGCAAAGATTCATAATTGGCAGTAGAATCAAAAGCCCCTTTCACACTGCTGATTCCATGTGGGGTAACCGACTAATTTAGTGGGTTCGCTCCCGGTAATCCTGCAGAGTGAAACTTCCCAACCTGGCAGAGTTAGTTAAAAACCGGGCTCTGACATTTGGTGGGGACAAGGTGTCAGAGCCTGGCTGAGTTAGCTCACTAATCTCACATTGTCACAGCTGGAGGTGGGATCCCCTTTAAAGTGCCAGGTTGCCAATTTACCAGTAAATCATGGTGCAATGGGAAAGGCTCTAGAGGTAGTAAAGTTTTCCCACTTCCTAGGAGGGTTGATAGTGTGAAAGGGGCTAAAGATGTGTTGTTTGACAATTAGTTATCTCGTCTGTACTGTTTCAAGGCTTGTGGAAAGAAATAATAAAATTCAAGAAAATTAGATAATTTAATGAGGAAAAATGCAACAAGAAGGGATAATTGGATTGTTCTTGGTAGAGCTGGCATTGACAGAGGATGAAATGGCAGTCTTCGTTTTGCAATTCTCAGCATTTGTTAAATTAATGGATAATATGCATCCTCTTGCTGTGAGAAGCCCTGTAAAAGGTTAATTCTCAAGCAGGGTGATGGAGCACTCGCTAGATGTTTACCAATTACTTAAATAAAGAATTCAAGAACACTTTCAAAGCTTTATCAAGTGCAAACTGGAGAAAAAAAAAGATGGCCTGTCAAAACATAATTTGCTATTTAGCAGTATCTCATACTATCTCCCTCAATGTTCTTGACAAATATCATAGATTTTATTTGGTTAAGAATCTTGTGGTACTGGATGATTGCCTCTCTGGCTGGAGGCCTGTCTCATAGATTGGTATATTGTTGTTTGGATCAGCAAGTTTGCAGGTGATACAAATAATGGAGATGTATTGGAAAGTGGGGAAGGCTTTCAAAATGATCTGGACCAGCAGGAAAAATGGGATGCAAAATAGCAAATGGAATATGAAGCAGACAAGTGTGAGGTATTGCATTTTGGAAGGACAAACCAAAGTAGGATATAGTAAATCGCCTCAAACCGTGCATCTTGGCGCCTCACAGTTCGGCGGGCAGCAACCTCCTTTGAAGAAGACCGCAGAGCCCACCTCACTAACAAAAGACAAAGGAGGAAAAACCCAACACCCAACCCCAACCAACCAATTTTCCCCTGCAACTACTGAAACTGTGTCTGCCTGTCCTGCATCGGACTTGTCAGCCACAAACGAGCCTGCAGCTGACGTGGACATTACCCCTCCATAAATCTTCATCCGCGAAGCCAAGCCAAAGAAAGAGAAGTGCCCTGAATGAGTGCAGTGGAACAAGGATCTGAGAATACAGCTAAATTCCCTGAAAGTAGCGTCACAGGTAGATTGAGTCGTAAAGAG
The DNA here is from genome assembly GCF_036971445.1 of Narcine bancroftii. Classification (NCBI taxonomy): domain Eukaryota; kingdom Metazoa; phylum Chordata; class Chondrichthyes; order Torpediniformes; family Narcinidae; genus Narcine; species Narcine bancroftii. The sequence continues at coordinate 37,929,460 of NC_091473.1, forward strand.
AGTTTTTGACACTAGGCCTTTATAAATTTGTATTAACTTTAGAAGTTGGGATGTTATGGTAAAGTAGTTTTGGTCACCTAATTACAAGATCAATTAAGATAGAAAGAGTGCAGGGATTTACTAGGATGTGGCTAGGACTTCAGTGACTGAGTTAAAGAAAAGCTTAAACAGATTAGGACTTTATTCCCTGCAGGGTACATGAATGAAGGGAAATATACAAAACTATATAAGGGCACCAACAGAGTAAATGGAAGTCTGTTTTTCCACCGAATGTAGGTGAGATACAAACCAGAGGATGTGGGTTAAAAGTGAAAGGGGAGAAGTTTAGGGGGAATTTCTTCACCTGGTGTGCTGGGAGCATGGAATGAGCCGCTAACTGATGTGGTGAATGCAGGCTCAATTTTCACATCTTGGAAAAATTTGCGCAGGTACATGGGTGGGAGCGATAGGGACTGGGTGCACCCAGTTGGACTAGACAATAATAGTTCAGCACAGACTAAAAGGGCTTTAAATCAAGAGGAATAGTGTGGGGATTCACCATAGTGAATGGGCATGTCATCCTTTGAAATTTTATTTTGCATATTATTTACCATGTAGCTTTCAGAATGAGGAGACCGGGATAGGTGTCCTCCATTTGAAGAATGATAGTACACTATGTGGGAGATCATGCATTTTCTGTGAAATTGAGGATCTGGAAAAGCTAATGGGTTGTGAAAGTTGAAGAGGTATTGTCTTCTGAAAAAAGAAAATCTTACTATCATCAAATCTGAGTGATGTCATTTTTTTTCCCCCTAAACCTGATATATGTAGGTATAGAACATATGGAATTGGATGTGGTTTCTGTTTACGTGACATTTACAAAACAATGAGTCAGGGGATAAAGGTTTTGTTCCTAATATGGCCTGATGAAATTAGTAGTTTGACAAAATGTTAGTTCTGTGCTGTACAACTTGTTCTCAAACAGCAGTAAAATTTAAGTTTTGCTGGACTCTGATGTATTTGTATGTTCGCAGCTACTTAGTGATGAGGGGAAAATGATCTTAAAATAAGCACAATATGTACTCTGTTGACCACTAAACATTAAACTCATACTTAAAATATTAAAAGGGCTGTCAAAAAATCTAAATGTAGCAGTCTTAAAATGAGATGCACCTAATTTCATTGTATCTTAGTTTTGTGTCATTCAAGTCTAGAACCATACGACAATTACTGTATTTTACAAACCAGGCACCACCACCCTCGTGCGTTTATATGCAAGTGCATGCTAACCGCGCACAATTCATAGCGGGTGTGGGAATATAATAATGGTATTGAAAGAACATGCACAATTTATAGTAGCCGTGGGAAAATCGCGCCGTCAATTTATAGCGAGCATGTGAATGTTATAGCGGCAATGAAAGAATGTGCACAATTTTGATCCTGGGAATATCCCTTTGTGCTGATTGCCATGATATTCCTATAAACAGGACATTCTAGCTAGAGCACTGAACCTTATCAATGTTGATTTGCCCAGACCTGTCCTTGAAGGAGATTAACATATCAAGCACCTCTGATTTGAGACAACATTAGAGTTAAATTCTTGCTGAACTCTGAACCCTGTTTTGGATCTATTTATTGATTCCTTTCCAAAGCTTGTTAATGTGTTGCAGCAGGATATCATCTATATAATGGGCGATTGTCACTTCTGGGGGAAGTTGATTGGGTGTTAACTGTAGGAGATTAATTGTGCTTTGTCTTGTGTCTAATTTAAATGCAAATTGATTTTATCAATTGGAATTTAGAATACTACACCCATGCAGTGTTGTAAAACTATTTTTACAAAGTTTAGGATTTTCTGCCTGTAGATGAGTGAAAATGCAGACCCGCACAGAAACTGGCCACCTTGGTCCCTCTAATCTATGCCAAACCACTTTTTCTTGTCTAGTCCCACTGACCTGCACTCAGTCCATACACCTGTCCAAATTTCCCTTCAGTGTTATAGACATTGCCTGTTCTTGTAAGTGCCTTTTCTCCTCTCCCAACCAGGCTCATTTTTAATTCATCAAATAATGTTTGCTGCATTTGTTTATCAAGAGAAAAAATGTTTAATACTTCAGACTTACGCCATTTCATCAAAACTGGAAGTCTTTAGATGTTGTACTGTCATGGTTACAGAAATCATGGATTTGATTTTTTTTAAATAGCCAATGGCTTGACCAAAAGCAGGAAATTATATTTCATTTTCACAGAACCTTAATGGCATCCTACCAGTGTAAATTCATTGGTGTTATTAAGGATTTAAATACATATTTGAGGTATTTAAATTGTAAAACTGGTTAAAAAATCCCCAGTATCCGCGGGGATTGCAGATGCCAGATATGCAAATTTTCTGGTTGCCTAACTAATAGACTTGAGTTAAGGATAAACTGTTTAAAATACTATGTGAAATAATTTGAAAATAATCAGTATTGTAATCCTAATCATTGTATTCCCAGGACTTAAATTTGAATCCCAATTGCTCTAGTGTTACGGTAAATGTACCGCCATCATAACCCCCCCCCACCAAATTTACTTGATACTGGACATGGAAAGGGAGACACTTTGGGAGAGTGGCCCAACAGCTGGCTCTTCATCCTGGGTGTTGCCATTTTATTCAAACTGCGGGTGGGGTGCGAGTGAGATTGGCCAGGTCTTTATCCTGGGACTGGCTGAATGTTGCTTTGAAGAACATTAAATGTTTAAAATGGTCAAAGTAAATATTCTTCGAATTGATTTTTTTTTTTGCTGCTTGCTTGAATTCCAGAAACTGGGGATTTTATTGTATATGAAAGAGTAGGTAAGCAAATAATTCATGTGTAGAGAATATGTTCTTAAAATTACTGCTTGATCATTGATAAACAGTTATTCTTTTTCCAGGGCATAATTTTGTATGGAGCTTTCCAATGAACTGAATTCTTGTTCAACTGATATTTTCAGGAGATAAATTGAATTGTTTTTGAGGTACAAATCAGCTGTGATTTCGTTGAATGTCCCTATTCCTGCAAAGTGTTATGAATTGTGGGTAATGAGAATTTTTATTTTAAATTAGGTCATCAAAGGTGCAGAAATTCTTGAAGTACTGCATAGTCTTCCAGCAGTCCGACAGTATCTGTTTTCACTGTATGAGTGTCGATATGGTGTTTTTTTCCAGTCTCTTGGTAAGTGTCTTTTTATATATTCTGATTTTCTATTAAAGATCAAAATAAGTTCACAAGAAAATTGTAATAAAGATAATTCTTGTCTTAGTCATTTTGCATAATGTATGTATTTTTCTCAATTTATGAAAATTAAACTTTCTCTAGCTACAGTGGAACAGGAATTAAAAAAAGACTGGCTCTTTGCTGCTCACTATCGCTACTATGTACGTGAAATGAGAATCTTGGCATATAGTCAGCTGTTGGAATCTTATCGTTCATTAACACTGACTTATATGGCAGAAGCCTTTGGTGTTGGTGCTGAGTTCATTGATCAGTAAGTAGGTTTCTATTGTGTATATTGAATGGATTTTTTCATTGACATTTAATGTAAATTATTAATTAGTTTGAACATTAGCAATTTTAAAAAGCACATTTTGCCTTGAGTGACATTTTTGACATGTAATCTTTAAATTCACACAATAACAAACACATCAATAATCATCTTCTAAATGCCTTTACAACAGGGCTGAATAGCCCATAAATTTGGAGGGTTAAGGTCTTGGCTATTCTTGTTGTCAGTCATGAGAAATGTTTCTCCTTTCCAAATATAATCAATGAAAAAAGTTTTTGATCGTCCCTGCTTTCCATAAATGACATTGTGAAATTATAAGACAGCAATGTCAAGATATTTTCTTATATATAGCCAGTTGGGAAGGGTACTGTAGATTTAACTTTTTTTTTGCACTTTGGACTGATATATTAAGATTAAAACACTTCCATTTAATTTGCAGGGAACTCTCTCGGTTCATTGCTGCTGGAAGACTACATTGTAAGATAGATAAAGTGAATGAAATAGTAGAAACCAACAGGTAAGTATTCCAGAAAATTGACAAACTTCCCACCAAATGTTTTTTTTAAATTACATTGTGATCTAAGAGTTGTCCAAACTTTGACTATTAATATTGGTTATTACAGGCCTGACAGTAAGAACTGGCAGTACCAGGAAACCATAAAGAAAGGAGATCTGCTACTGAACAGAGTCCAAAAATTGTCACGAGTAATAAATATGTAAAGTTTAATAGATAACTGTCGACAATGGCCATTTAGTTTTTGAATTGTTTGTTATTTACTAGTTAAGAATCATGGGTTTAGTTTGTGCCATTGTTAAAATCTCATTCATTGTGAACTTTATAGTTGACCACATTAACAATTTGAACAACTGTATATAAAATAAACACCAAGAGCATGTTTTCCAAATTGTCTTGATTTCAATGAAGAACCTTAAAGTAGGCTTTGGGCACTCAGAACAGGCAGCATTTAGTTGGAGAACAGGAGTATTGAAATACATTTGAGATGGTGATTATGTCATGGTAAAGGGACAGATGTGTTTTACTAATTTGATCTGGGAATTACCGTATGCCGGCGTATAAAATGACCCCCAGAATTTCCAAGTCTGGCACTTACCGCTGACCAGTGGAGTGATGCTGTCATAATATTTTAAAAGCAAATTACCTAGTAAATGTTTTATACTTAGCATACAAGATGACTCCTGGTTTTGGGGTGTCATTTTAAAGTCTCGTCTTGTATGCTGCCATATGTGGATAATTTCAAAGTCTTAAATAAGATGAATATTGTTAATTGCCGAATGGATGACATTAAGCACGTGATGCATTTCTGTGGGAGAAATACGATATGTAGAAACTATAGGTTAGAGGGGCAAGGAGAACAACTTGTTCAAAGGCCATGATTTAAAAAAGTTGACTGTTTATCATCTCTTTACAAAAAGATATAACATTTATAGCAAATTATTAGAAAATAGAACTAGTTTAAGATTTAGATTTAATAACTCTCTTATCTGTTTTTTAAAAAAAATCCCTATTCCAGGTGGTTATTGTGAGATTTCAATAATATTACTAAGGAATCACATTCATCTGAGATCATACCAAATGAAATTAAACAAGAGAGTGTAGGATAGCAAGTTCTAGGATGATAAGAATGGATATGGCAGAAATGTTTCGTGCAGCTCCAACCATTTAACAGCCAAATCAATCCATTACCTTTCTGGCTGATTTTAAACATGTCCAGGCTTTTAGCATATTTTGTACTCTAGAATTCATAGTTTAATTCTCAAATAGTAGACAATCAAACACTAGATTTGTTATAAATAACAGTATAAATTATTTTTATTTACAGACCTTGTTACAAAACAAATAGACTATACATTTTCAAATATCGAAAGTTTCTGACCCATGACATTTGTTCATGAATTATACAGCAGGCAACACAAAGTCCAGCTGATACGATAGTGACCCAGTGCGCTTGATTATGCGTACTTCTGCAACTATTCACACTTTTACACAGGGAGGTCGCTTTTAAAACCAAGCTCAGAGCAGAAGCAAGATGCTTTGCTATCAGGCTTACATTCACATTTGAGATGTGTATAGTGTTAAACTCTTTGCATGTCTCTATTGCTTTTGTCATTGTTTATTCCTTACATAAACCCAAATCACTTCGGGTTTGAGTGCCTATTAAGACACAAATACTTATGTTCAGCTCAGCTTTTTAAAATGAATTTCATGAATTTTCAGTACAAGAGTATCAGTTCTGCTGAGGAACTATTATGGGAAGACGTACTCTTGAAACATTTTCTAATCCTATTTAATCAATGAATTTTAGGAGATACTTAGTGAAATCCAAGATATTTCCTTTTGAAAAGGCACCATCACCTTCAAAATTGTTAGAATGAGAATATTTACATTCCAGTAGTATTAGATACTATGGGTAAAACTCAAAAGTACATTTATTTGAATGAGCCAAGTTGAACAGCAATAGTGCTTTAGACCTCTTTCATATTTAAAACATAGTCTTTCATCAAAGGTACAGAAATGTTAAAGGCCTTTTGTTTTGCTCTTGGCTGGTGGTATAACCACATACAAATCAAAAATTGGTTTCATTTCACAAGTGAAAGATTTGTTGATTCCAAATTATTTTAAGGTTTAAACATATAAGAATCAGGAACTTACAAGGTGGAAAAGCAAACTCCTGATCAAAAATGAACATTCAACATTTTAAATGCTCAATTTAAACAGTCATTGTGAAGCAACTATCAGGCACTTTAAATTTTGACTAAAAGCTGCAAAAACGTTCAAGTGGTTTTTTTTCAGATGGGTCTGGGATAACTTTTTTTCCCCAAATGAATTTGATACATTGGGAGTTAAACAAATTAATATATTAGTGAAATAAGTTTGAGGCTCTCTTCTTCTCCCCCTCCCCTACTTCCAAAAAAATAAATCATTTCACTCCCAAATTCCAAAATGGACAAGTCTTTTTTTTATATAAAAAGTGCCCGAAAAATCTTATCCTGTAGATATTTTGCATTATTAGCTGGGCAGTGAATATCTAAACAATAAGGTACTTTTACCTGTTATTTATTAATTCCTAAATAAATAAATACCAGATGATTTCAAAATTGTACCAAAACTGGATATAAGAAAATGACCTGTGCAAAAATACATATTTAATATGTACAATTTTAACAAAATATGCATTCTGAAATAGGGATATTTCCATACTTTTTGTATAATCCATTAAACAAGAAAATTCAAAATAAAAGGTACAAAAATTGTGACATACTTTATCTCTTAGCTTGTTGAAAATTGGGTAAGAAAACGGAGTTACAATTAGTAACTGTCCTAAAGGAACCAGCTAGCTTCAATACAAGCCAATTTTTAAAAATGTCTACTTGGATGCAAAAGGCATGCTATTTATTACAGCAGAAAGGGGCATTTTTCTTTTTGAGAATTTCCTTTGTAACTTTTAATAATGGCTAAAAGGAAATGGCATTATTACTTGGTCACCAGCCTAAACTGTTCTATGAATAACTATTTGCAATATGTGGCTCATTTGATGGTTTTCCTGCCATTTATCCAACAATAATTCTAAGAGTTTTTAGCTATACACTATATTATATTTAAATTTATATAGAATTCACCACATTGCCCACAAAAAAATCATTAAGATTAATTGAACAGACTCTATTAGTGTATGCTCACATTCTCCATGCTGTGCACACAATGTCCTAACATCTAAATTTGGGAGAAAAAGACAACACTAAGGTGATATTGGGAAAAAAAATTCCTTTCATTTGATATGCTCCCCACTTTGAAGATCAATAGGAAAAATGTTGAAAAGTGTGCAATATTCACTAAAGTGGTCATTTTAAATATTTTTTGTGGAATTTTAATTTCAAAATCCCTGATTTAACACATCTTTTGTATATTTTACAAACTTGCAACATCATCCCTTTTTAATAAAATCTATTCCAGAGTAGTTAAGAGTATGGATATAATTTATTAGTGCAAAAATTATGTGGACTACTGATAGACTGCTCGGGGAGGATGCAGCGCACACAAAAAATTATTTTCTTACCTTATTAAAAAAAAACAGGCAAGACCAAGCTGCAAATGCCACTGAACCTCAGTAGTGTGTACCATATTCATGGTACATAATTTAATCATAGATCCATTTAAGGAACATATTTTATTCATAAAGATAAAATTGTTGCTTTTATACTCCATACATGATGCAATATTTTCAGCTCTCCAGACTGCTGTATTTCTGACCAGGGGCTAGTTAGAATTTACATATATTCTTAAGTACTCATTATAAACAAATAATTTGCTGAACTTCCTTTGTTATTTTAGTTCTGCTACTTGTGGGTTTGTGGATTCAACAAAAATAAATTTCAAAATAACTTCCCAACACAAGTCAGCATTCTGTATACTTGGCATCTATTTAGTTTGAATGTACACAAAGTACACACACCTCTTGGAAAGAAATAAATACAACATATCTGCTTTGTGATCCAAATTTCCAGTACACGTCAAGGGGTTAAGAACTCCCATTAAACTTGTACTTAAGCTTAAACATTTGGCAGGTCAACATCCACAACTGTTTAGTAAATGCACCCATCTAAAGAGTTTAAAAACTGCACCTTTACATAAACCTCAGATCAGTAGTCATTCTTCTATGCACGTACCGAATATTTAATACTGATTTGAACAATTGCAAGCCTATTTTATCCAGGATATCCACCAATTCACTTTAAAATTCATCACCATGTAGTGACATTTTCATAAACTTGGCTTCAGCACCTGTATACAATTTTGATACTGCTATCCACAAACCTGAGGAACATGGGAAATTGAGAAAACTCCAAGGCTTCTTGCAGTTCAGAGTGCCTATTTTTAATTTCCAAAAAAGATGTCCAGTTTCTCCCAGAACATTGGTTATCATGGTCGAGCCTTTGGCTGCAAAATATAGAACAGTAACCATAAAATCTGCAAAAGCAAAATTTTTTTCAACAATTTTCCAATTGTTTTTGACACTTCTTATGGGGGGGGGGGAAAAACAAATTGAAGTCGTATTCTGCTCTGTCTATACCTCATAGATCTGGGGTTTTAGAGTTGAAGTAGCCCTGGCAAATAATATTGTGCACTCTGCAATCATGGACTGTCAGAGGTGAACAGAAGGAATGCTTAGAGCGTGAATGATGTGCCAGTAAAACAGACTGCTGCATATGGAATGGCATCAAGCTTCCCGAGCATAGTAAGAGCTGCACTCAGGAAAGAAAAGGATCCTATTGTGTTCCAGAGTGGTGGAATTTGCAGCCTCTGACCCGCTCTTGTGGCTAAGTCTCTTGAGTCCGTCTAATGACGACTCCCAGAAAATGTGACTGCTGGTGGTGTCACACTGGAGCTGGCAGAAATTATGAATGATGCAAAGGCTGATAGGGTAAGGACTAAGGGAACTCCATCACTGTTCTGTCTGTGGAGGAAAGGCAGGGTTAGAGTAGAAGTGCAGGATATGGAGGAATTGCAGGTGAGAGCTCCATCAAACATGGAAAACTACTATTCAGTACATGTCCTTTGGCCCTCAATGTGCCAACCCTTAAAAATGTACTAAACCCTTCTTAACTATCTTATCAACCTGCACTGCAAACTCAAAGATGTATGGAATTGGAACCCAAGGTCCCTCTGTTTATCCACACTCTTAAGTAACTGTCCATTAACCCTGTACTCATCCTCCTGGTTTGCCTTTCCAAAATATATCACCTCACACTTAACCTAAACTGAAATCCATCTACCACTTTTCCACCCAACTCTGCATCCAGTCTATGCCCTTTTGTATCATTCAACAACCTTCAGCGCCATCCACAACTCCAACTTTTGTATAGAACAACTACAGCACAAGAAATGGGCCACATTGGCCCTTTTAGTTTGTGCTGAACCAATTTTATTTTGCCTAGTCCCACTGACCTGCACACAGACCATAGCCATCTATACCTCTCCAATCCATGTAGCTGTCCAAATTGTTAAAACTGAGCCCAAATTTACCACTTCAGCTCGAAACTCTTTCCACACTCCCACCACTCTATGAAGAAGATCCCCCTCATCTTCCCCCTAAACGTTTCCTCTTTTACCATTAACCCATGTCCTCTGGTTTTTAAATCTCACCTACCGCTCAGTGTCTATCCCCCTCATAATTTTAAATACCTCTTTCAAATCTCCCCTCATTCTACACTCGAGAGAATAAGGTCCTAACCTGTTTAGCATTTCCCTGTAACTCAGTTCCTTGTCTTGGCAATATCCTAGTAAATCTCTGCACTCTTTCCATCTTATTGATAACTTTCCCGGATTAGGTGACCCAAACTACACACAATACTCTAAAGTTAGCCTCACCAATCTCTTATACAACTTTAACTTCCCAACTCTTGTACTCAACACTTCCACTTGTGACACTACTTTCAGGGAATTATGTATCTGTATACCTAGATCCCTCAGTTCTATTACATTCCGCAGTGCCCTACCATGGTCTGTTTATGTCCTTTCTTGGTTTGTCTTCCAAAATGTAACCCCTCACACTTGTCTGCATTCAATTCCATCTGACATTTTTTAGCTCACATTTCTAGCTGGTCCAGATCCCACTGCAAGCTTTGAAAACCTTTGCTGTCCAAAACACCTCCAATCTTAGTGTCATCTGCAAACTTGCTGGTCCAATTTACCACATTATCATGCAGATCATTGTTCTGAATAACAACAATGGTCCCAATACCAATCCCTGATGCACACCACCAGTCACAGGCCTCCAATCTGAGAAGCAATCTTCCACCACTACTCTCTGGCTTCTCCCATCCAGCTATTGTTGAATCTAGTTCACTACTTCACCTTGAATACCTAGTGTATGAACCTTCCTGACTAACATCCCATGTGGGACCTTGTCAAAGGCCTTACTAAAGTCCATATAGACAACATCCACAGCCTTTTCTTTGTCAACCACCTTGAAAAACTCAATAAGATGGTTAAACATGACCTATCATGCAGAAAGCCATGTTGATTATCCATAATCAGTACAAATAATTGTATATGTGATCTCTTAGAACACCTTCCAATGATTTACCTACTGACGTCAGGTTCAGCGGCCTATCATTTTCAGGATTACTTTTGGGGCCTTTTTTAAACAATAGAACAATGTGAGCTACCCTCCAATCCTCTGGCACCACACCCATGGCTAAGGACATTTTAAATATTTCTGCCAGAGCCCCTGCAATTCCTGCACCAGCTTCCCTCATGGTCAAAGGGAATATCTTGTCAGGGCTTGGGCATTTCTCCACCCTTACCTGGATTAAGACAGCAAGCACTTACTCCTTTTTATTCTGTAGACCTCACTGCTCATTTTCCTTTACTTCCCACGACTTTGTGCCCATTTCCTGAGTGAATACTATGAAAGAAAATTTAAGATCTCCCCCATCTCTTTTGGTTCCATACAAAGCCAACCACTATGATCTTCAAGGGGACCAATTTTACTGACCCATCTTTCTGCCTCTTCATCTAGGTCATATATAAAAAAAAATCAAAGAGCAGGGGTCCCAGAACAGATCCATGCAGAACTCCACTGGTCACTGATCTCCAGGCAGAATACTTTCCTTCAACTACTACTCTCTGCTTTCTACATGCAAGCTAATTTATTATCCTTACAGCCAAACTTCCATTGATCTCAATGTCTCATGGGGTCCTGGTCAAATGCCTTAATAAAATCCATATTGACCACTTCTACTCCCTTATCTTCATTAATTTCTGTTATCTCCTCAAAAATTCAATTGGCCTTGTAAGGCACAATCTTCCCTTCAGATGCCATGCTGGCTTATCCTTGAGTCAGATCCTATCATTAAGAATCCTCTGCAATAGTTTGCACACCATTGATGTAAGACTCACTAGACTATAATACCCAGGATTATTCCTATTACCTTTTGTTAAAAAAAAGGGAATACATTCGCTATACACCAATCCTCCGGCACCTCCCCTGTGGCCAAAGAGGAATCAAAGATCAAAGCCTCTGCCCCAGCTATCTCTTCTCTCTTCCTAAAGTAACTTGGGGTATGTCGTGTTCAGTCCCGAGGACTTATCAATCTTAATATTTTAAAGAAGATCCAACACTTCCTTAATCTCAACCTCGTCCAGCGCACAATCCTGTTTGATTCTGACCTCACCCTGATCAAGGTTCTCTTGTGAATATTGAAGCATTCATTTAGGACCTCCTCCACCTCCAGGCACGTTTCCTCCTTTAGCGGCCCCACCTTCATTCTCATCATTCTTCTGTTCTTCACATACATATAGAACGCCTTGGAGTTCTCCTTAATCCTACATGCCAACACCTTCTCATGCACCCCCCCCCCCCAAGCTCTCCTAAATCCTTTGTTAAGCTTCCCAAGACCTTTCTTAAGCTCAAACGACCACAGTTGTTGTTTTAAGAAAGATATCAACAAGACTGAAATAGTGCAAAGATTTAAAGGATGTTTCTGGGATAGGGAAAGGTTAAATAGGTTAGGACTTTATTTCGCGGAGTGTAGAAGAATGAGGGAGATTTGATATAGGTATATAAAATTATGTAGAGGCCTTTTCCACTGAGATTAGGTGAACATATGGGTTAAGGTTAAAAAGTGAGGCCATTAACAGGAACTTCTTCACACAGAGAATGTGGAATGAGAAGCAGCTGAAATTGTGAATGTGGGCTTGATTTTGACATTTAAGAAAAGTTTAGATCGGTATGGGATGTGAGGGGTATGGAAAGCTAGGGCCCAGCTGTAAGTCAATGGGACAAGACAATTGTTTGGAACAGATTAGAAGGGCTGAAGGGCCTGTTTCTATGCTGTAGAGTTCTATGTTCTGTTCCTGAAAAGGCAGCACCAGTGCAGTCATCGATATAGCAGATAAAGAGTTAGGGAACAGTGCCAGAATAGGTTTGGAACTGAGACAGATAGTGCCCATGCATGTATTCATGTCTACACCATCAATTGTTGGAGTGGGAGGAATCAATTGAGAACAAGATCTGCCAGGTGAAGGAGAGTGTTAATTGAGGGAAACTGGTTGGATGCTAGAAAGAAATGGAGAGCCCAAGCTTTTTCTGATAGTGAATGGAATATTTGAAATGGACATCCATGATGAAGATGAGGAAGTGGGGGCCGAGGAATTAGAAGTTGTTAAAATAAACACAAGGTGTCTCTGATTTAGGTGGGAATGGATTGTATGGGCAGGGGCAACAAGACAGAGTTAAGGTATGAGGAAATAAGCTCAGTGGGACAAGAGAACAGTAGTGAGCAGTCCTGTTTGTGAGTTGGGTAGGAAATAGAAATGGATAGCACAGGGCTGGGCACCATCAGTTTGTGGAGAACTGGATAATGTGGTAATGAGAGAATGTGATCTCATGGTAGACAGTAACCTGATGTTTGTTAATGTGGCCAAGGTCCAAGGGTAGATACGAAGGGCCCAAGAGCTGTGGGCTCGCCTCTAGAAGGTAGAGGACAGTCCACCAGACCACAGCAGCATGATCATTATGAGGGTTGGGTGACATGGAGAGAACTGACAGCAGTGTGATCAGAGGGCATCACTCATTCATCTTCCTGCACTTAACTGGTTAAGAAAAAGATTTCAATAGAAATGTTGTGGCACATCATGTTTTGCTCAGTAATGTAATTAAATAAATAGGAATGATTTAACAATAACGGGCAAAAGTAATCACCACTGGCCAAACATCATTTTGTGTACAAGAAGAGAAAATTGTTATTGAAATACAATAATTGAACTTCGTGTAACCAAATGAGTTATGAAATTTTAATCTTATGGAAATCAGTGAATTTAAACATCCAGGAGACAATAATGAAGTACTGGTTTTCAAGCTATCCTCAATAAAATTGGACTTAGTATATCTATAGAAATTATTGGATTCTGTGATTGGGAGGAGCCACATTTGTGGACTACAAATCCTATTTAACAGAACCTAACAAGTTTGTAGAACTCACCAGTCAACTCTTTCTATGCAAAATTATCCATTAAATTACCAGGTCACCTTTCCCTTGACCCCCATCTATTCTGAGCAACTCTTCATGAATTTTGACATGATTGGTCAAGGGAAAGATGAATAAGTATTGCCATTGAGATATCTGAGTGCACAAAGTAATATTCTGACTTCCCAAAAATAAGGTAGAATAAAATTTCAAAGCTTATAAAATTCTCACAATATTTAAGCAAGTGTTTTAATTCTGGTGCAATTTGTTTTAAAAATTAGATGTTTGGCACAGTAACAGGCCCTTCTGGCCCACGAGCCCGTGTTGCCCAAATACATCAATTAACCTACAACCCCCATATGTTTTGAAGGCTTGGAGGAAACCCATGCAGATCACGGGGAAAACATACAAACTTCTTACAGACAGTGCCAGATTCAAACCCAGGTCAATGGTGCTGGTAATAGCATTGTCACCACTATACTAACCATGCCACCCCAAAAGATCTAGAAGACCTTCAAGAATTTGTATGTTGTTGCAAAAACAAATAGGTTAAATAACAGTAAAAAAATAATCGAACATCAACGCAATAGTAATACCATTTAATATTTGCCAAATTCCAAACCCAACTACCATCATGTGATGGGACAGAACAGGGAGAACTACTCTTGAAGCATGATCATGTCACACACTATTCCATTTCTCAGTATTTCATACCTGATGGAGGAGAGTGTTGTTGGAAAGCCCTGGTGTTCCTGGTATCACACTAGGATGCTTTGAATGGACATTGTTTACCACAGGCGACTTGGCTATCTTCGATTTGTTACCACTGTTTATGGTGCTTGAACCCGGTGAACTTTTCCGCTTTTTACCTTCCAGCTTGTCCAGTGGAGGATGTGGATGAGAAAAGCCACTATGCAAATTTGCTGAGTGTTCATTTGACTGATGGACAAATGGCCCTAGTGAAAGAGTAGAATCACTACTGTTCATAACCACACTCATCCGTTTAATTGATTCTGCAGGGATCCCCATTTGAAGCCCTTTTCCTGACTGGTCATGTTTGAGGCCTAAAGAATTCATTTTGTTTGTACAATTGAGGCCAACATTGTGTGTACTGCTATAAGATGATGAGACAGATGAATAATTAGATGACCCTAGACTCCCAGAATTCACACAATTTTTCTTCAGAGATTCTGTGGAATGAGTGGAAGAATGCAACGGCAGTGCAGAAATACTTTTTCTCTTTTTTCCAGAACTGCTGCTGTTATTGTTGCTACTGGAGTTACTGTTACTGCTGGTAGATGAAGGATCTTTAGGTTTCAGAGACTTACTGGGTTTCACTTTTTGAGGTTTATTAAACATGTGTGAAGGAACCGAAGAAAGCCCAGAAGGCATCACAGAAGGTGAAGATATGTGTCTAGATTGCATACAATAAGCAGGGTCCATGACGCCCAAGGCAGCAGGGTGAGCATTCAGAGTAGTTGCATATGACAGCACAGATTTACTTTCAACTGATGTAAGTGGAGTTGGAAACAGCACTGAAGATGTCAATGGTGAGGCCACTGCTGTAGAGGAGACAAAACCTGCTGTATTAACACTGGAATGCGACAGTTGTGAGGAAATTGTGCCAGTGCTAACAGCAACTGACTGTGCTGATGTTGGACTGTCCACTGCAGGAGGAATTTTTCTGAAAGAAATAAAAATCAAGTTGTTTTCAGTTTTTTAATTACCTATAATATTTGAGAACTTTAGCTCAAAAGCTGGCTCGGAATACCCATCCAAGCAAAAGCTTGAGAAATAAATACTTAAATTACCAATCAATATCGACTGATTAATAAGCAAATTTAAAATTTGTCATTTATTATTATGTTAGCATGTAGATTACTAAAATTATGACAAAATGAATGACAATATAACTATTTACAAATTCAGTGTTCTTTGTTGTTGACATTAGAAATGAATTTCACTTTTCCAATTTCATTGTCTTACATTTCACAACCTTCTCAGTTTTCAGATCTTCAGCCGTTTCAAATTCATTAGATAGGAAGAAGTTTACTCAAAAGAGTTCAGATATAGAGAGTATTATGCTACTTTGAATCAATGTTCAATGCAGAGCTTAGAACATTATCTCTACTGATGTATTAATGGGCACGATCACATGATTCGAAATGGCCTTTTTATCAAAATGTTAAATCGAGGTCCTGCATGCTCTCATATGGATGTAGAAGATCCCAAAGAACTATGTTGAAAGTGACAAAGATGTTTTCAAAGGTTCTGTAATGTTGATTATTCCAAAAAACAATTCTTAGCTGTCTAGAAAACTCTGTGTGTGTGTGTGTGTGTGTGTGTGTATATACATATATATAGATGTATGCAAATATGTGTAGATATGGATATATGCATTGCCTCAAACTAATACCTGGTTAATTAGAACCAATGGTAACCATCCTTCAACTGCTTCAAACTTTTTTTAAAAGTCTTTCCCTGTTCCTTACAATGTGTATATCCTTCTTGCAAGTACTGAGTTTTGATCATCTTTTGTAATTTCTCTTGTGGCCTGATGTAAAATTTTGTTAACTGATTCTGCAAAGAATCTCTGTTGAAGGCAATACCTAATTCAGTGGTGTACTGAGCAACATTTATCCATAATCAACTTCATTAAAAAGAAATTGGTTTCCCCATTGTTGTGTACAACTGAATACTTAATTTCCCCACTTATAAAAGCTTAATGTTTTTTTGTGATGCCCTGAGATTGTATTTGCATATAGCAACATTTGCAAATTTTCACTTACTTCCACATCTGTGAATTATGATGCTTTTCAACCATAGAACTAAATGCACACCGAAAGTGGTCCCATCGCCTATCAAATACAAAGCAGCCTCGGCCAACCAGTCGGCTTCCAAAGGTGCAAAGCTAATTTGAAACAAGCATTGAGAAAAATCAAAACTGATGAAGAAATTGAGATCTAATCTATCTGACAGATTACATAATTATAATATTAATTATATTCTATTGCAGGCAAAAATAATTTGAAACATGCTGCATGCAATAATTAAATGGCTCATTTTGTCAAAACAAATGGAAAAATTCAGAGAGGAAGAATATCAAAACAAAATATTTCTATTTTCAATTTGCCATACTTACAGCTGCTGGCCGCGGGTGATGTCCAGAATAATGGCAGTCTAGTTTTTCTGCCAGTTCCTCTTTCTCATCACATTCTCCCTCATCGCTAGACAACCTGGATACAGAATCTGATCCAACAAGTGAGGGATGCAATTCATGTACCGATGCAGATTCAGTGATGCTATTGGCTCTGTGCTGTGACGTACAACTGGTAGGCCTTCAAAAATAAAAGTCAATATTTGTTGACTTGTGGTGATACTCTAGAGAACAAATCAGTTTAGATCAAAACTTTCTGAACTAAGCAGCACTGTGCAAAGCAGTCATTTTACCGAATTATTTCCAAACGATGCAGAGATATTTGTTTAACTAACCATAAATTGATAATTACAGGGACAATTAGTCTGGCAGCTCATTCTGAGAATTTACTGTATTCAATAACTTTTCGTATTGAAGTAAACTCAGCATAAGAGTTAGAAAAATTGCTGATATTTAGTAGTTGAGGTCAACGTGCAACTGGTGTTATGCTGAATGCTTTATTACATCTAATAAAATTAATCTCTCTAAATTACCTTGCATTTCAGGCACATGAATTGTAGCAATCAGAGATATTTACAAGTGCACAGGAAACATGAGAATTGGCCACACAGTCCTTTGAGGTTTTCATAGAACATTACAGCACAGAAACAGGCACCTTCGGCCATTCTAGTTTGTGCCAAACCATTCTTTTTGCCCAATCCCACTCCATAGCTCGCCATACCTCTCCCATTCATGTACTTGTCCAAATTCTTAAGTGTGAAAATTAAGCCTGCATTCACCACTTCAGTTCACAGCTCGTTACGTACACTCAGCATTCACTATGAACAAATCCCCCTAAACTTCTCCCCTTTCACTTTTAACCCACATCCTCTGGTTTTTACCTCACCTAAACTCAATAGGAAAAGCTGACTTGCATTTACTCTATTTATGTCCATCTTAATTTTGTATACCTCTTATCAAATATCCCCTCATTCTTCTACGCTGCAGGGAACAAAGTCCTAACCTGTTTAACCTTTCCCTGTAACTCAAGTTCTAGCAACATCCTAGTAAATCTCTGCACTCTTTCTATCTTATTGATATCTTTCTTGCAGTTCTTGTACTACACACAATACTCCAAATTTGGCCTCCCCAATGTCTTACACAACTTCACCATAACACCCAATTCTATATGCAATACTTTGATTTATGAAGGCCAATATGCCAAAGCTCTCTTTACAACCCTATCCTCCTGTGACAGCCTTTTGGGGAATTATATATCTGCATTCCCAGATCCCTCTGTTCTACCGCATTCCTTAGTGCCTTACCATTTAGAGTGTATGCCTTTCTTGGTTTTTTCTTCCAAAATGCAACACCTCACTCTTGTCTGCATTAAATTCCATCTGACATTTTTTAGCTCACATTTCTAGCTGGTCCAGATCCCTCTGCAAGCTTTGAAAACCTTCTTCGCTGTCCACAATGCCTCCAAACTTAGTGTCATCTGCAAATTTGCTGATTCAATTCATCATATTATCATCCAGATCATGATTATAGATGATAAACAACAATGGTCCCAGTACCAATCCCTGATGCACACCACTAGTCATAGGCCTCCAGTCTGAGAAGCAATCTTCCACCACTACTCTCTGGCTTCTCCCATCCAGCTATTGTTGAATCTAGTTCACTACTTCACCTTGAATACCTAGTGTCTGAACCTTCCTGACTACATCTCATGTGGGACCTTGTCAAAGACCTTACTAAAGTCCATATAGACAACATCCACAGCCTTTTTCTTTGTCAACGACCTTGAAAAACTCAATAAGATGGTTAAACACAACAGAAAGCCATGTTGATTATCCATAATCATTACAAATAATTGTATATCTGATCTCTTAGAACACTTTCCAATAATTTACCTACTGACATCAGGTTCAGCGGCCTATAATTTTCAGGATTACTTTTGGGGCCTTTTTTGAACAATGTGAGCTTTCCTCCAATCCTCTGGCACCACACCCATGGCTAAGGACATTTTAAATATTTCTGTGATAGATGCAAGAGAGGAGAGGCTTCTCTAATTTGCATGTTCTGAACTTGCCCTAGTCTGGAAAAATACTGTAGAGATGTCTTCCATTTTTTATCTTTAATTCTTGACATAAATTTAGAGCCGAATCCTTTGGTTGCTCTTTTTGGAAAAATGGGAAAGGATAATGTTCTTTTGAATTCAATTAAATGTTGAACTATTGTCCATTGCTCCTTTTTTTGGCTAGGCAAGTGATATTACTTCAATGGAAGGATGCTGCCCCATCCACTCATGATAAATGGCTGAGAGACATCATGTCATGTTTGAACCTATAAAAGATTGTTATTCAATTGATAATTCGGGTATCAGGTTTCAAATGCTGAGGTGGGGGGGGGGCATTTCATATTAGACTTGAGCTTTATTTGTTTTCATTTTTTATTAAATATGATTATCATACTTTGTGGATAAAGAAGGGATGGGGTTTCGATTTCTCTTTAATCAGGATAAAATTATTAATATGTTTATGAATTGTGGATATGTCTTATGATTTCTGCATGTTATTTTTCAACGATTTAATCTGTTACTTACACTTAACACTCCACAATTGCTTTTTGTGCTTTTTTTCTTTAAAATCAAACAAATAAAAATATTTTTTAAAGAAATATTTCTGCCAGGGCCCCTGCAATTGCTACACTAACCTGCCTCAAGGTCCAACGGAATATCTCGTCAGGCCTTGGGGATTTATCCATCTTTATTTGCTTTAAGATAGTAACATCTCCTCTTAAATCTGTTTAGGTTCCATTACTCATTTGTCTCACTTCTCACAACTCTGTGCCTGTTTCCTGAATGAATGCTGATAGGAAAAAAAAATTAAGATTTCCCCCATCACTTTTGGCTCCATAAACTCTGATCTTCAAAGGGACCAATTTTGTCCCTTACTATCCTCTTTCTCTTAATATACCTGTAAAAACCCTTAAGATTTTCCTTCACATTGTCTGCCAAAGCAACCTCGTGTCTTCCTTTAGCCTTCCTGCTGTCTTTCTTGAGGGTTTTCTTGCATTTTTTTAATATTCCTCAAGTACCTCATTTGCTCCAAACCAGATTTCCCAAATCCCTTGAAAACCTAGGTTCCCTATGTCCGCTAACCATGCCTTTAGTCATGACATGAACATACAAACTGTACTCTCAACATTTCACCTTTGGAGGTCCTCCACTGGCCTCACACATTCTTGCCCAAAAGCAATTTATCCCAATCCACGCATTCTCGATCCTTTCTCATTTCCTCAAAATTGCCCTTTCCCCAATTTAGAATCTCAACCTGAGGCCCAGACCTATCCTTCTCCATAATTAACTTGAAATTAATGGCGTTATGATCACTGCACATATTTCTGTCATCTGTCCTGTCTTGTTCCCCAATAGGAGATCCTGTATTGCATTCTCTCTATATATTGGTACCTCTATATATTGATTTAGAAAATTTTCGTGAATACATGACAAACTCCAAGTCATCCAACCCTTTTACGGTATGGGAGACCCAGTCAATATGTAGAAAATTAAAATTTCCTACTCTAATAACTTTACATTTCCTGTAGCTGTCTGTTGTCTCTCTACAGATTTGCTCCTCCAATTCTCATTGACTATTGTGAGGTCTATAATACAACCCCATGAGTGTCTTCATACCATTCCCATTTCTCAGCTCCACCCATATAGTCTCAGTAGATGAGCCCTCTGGTCTGACCTGCCTGACCTCAGCTGTGATATTTTCCCTGTCGAGCAATGCCACTCCTCCCCCTTTCATTCCCCCCCCCCCCCACCACCACGCTCTATAGCATCTAAAGCAACAGAAGCCCAGAACATTAAGCTGCCAGTTCTGCCCCTCCTGTTACAAAGTTTCACTGATGGTCACAATGTCATAATTCCACATGCCAATCCATGCTCTAAGCTCATCTGCCTTTCCTACAATACTCCTTGCATTGAAATAGATCCACCTGAGAACATTTCCACCACGTTCAACCCACTGACTTCTAACGGTGTATGCAATTTTCATATGATCTTTTCCCACCTCCATTCCTCTATCTACTCTGGCACTCATCCCCCTGCAAATCTAGTTTAAACCCACTGGAGCAGAACCAACAAAACTTTCTGCAAATATATTAATCCCCTTCCAGTTCAGATGCAAACCATCCTATCAGAACAGGTCCCTCCTTCCCTGGAAGAGAGCCCAATGATGCAGAAACCTGAAACCCTCCCTCCTGCACCATGTTATTAGACACATGTTAAACTGCATTATCCTCCTATATCTAACCTCACTAGCACGTGGCACGGCTAGCAATCCTTAAACGGTGCTCAACTCCCTGAACTCTCCTTTCAAGACCTCCTTCCCCTTCCTACCCTGTCATTTGTCCCTATGTGGACTATGACATCCGGCTCCTCACCTTCCCTCCTGAGAATGGTATGAACACAATCTGAGATAACTCGGACCCTGGCACCAGGGAGGCAACATACCATCCAAGATACTCAAATCTCTTCCACAAAACCTCTCATCTTCCCGCCAACTATGGAATCCCCTATCACTACAGCTTTCCTCTTCTCCTCGCTTCCATTCTTAGCCATAGGACCAGAGTCTGTGGCAGAGACCTGATCGCCGTGACTTGTCCCTGGTAGGATGTCACCCCACCCCCCCACCCCCCCCACAACAGTCTCCAAAATTGAATATTTGTTATTGAGGGGAACAGCCATAGGCATGAACTGCATTGCCTGTCAGTTCCCTTTCACTCTCCTGACTGTCCCATCTACCCGCCTTCTCAGTATGATAGTGTCCTTGTAACACCTGTCTATCATCCCCTCTGCTTCTGAATGATCTGGAGTTCATTCAAATCCAGCTCCATTTCCTTAACTCAGTTTGTCAGGAGCTGCAGCCGGATGCACTTCTCGCAGATGAACTTGCCACAGATACTGCTGGCTTCTCTGGTGACCCACATTCTACAAGAGGAGCAGTCCTCTGCCTTGGCTGCCATTCCCACTGTTTATGACTAGAGGGGGGAAAAAATTATATCTAATACACACCGCCAAGCGCAAGTGGGTTGAACCGGGTATCCAGAAATCAGACAGCCGAAATGTCCTAGCTGCGCAGGGCAAGTTACTATCAACCGGGGCTTGACTCTTGGTGGGGGCAAGTGTCAAAGCCCAGCTAACTCATTAATCACTCAGTGGCGGTGTGGATAATCTACTTGAATTACTAGGTACTTATAGTGTTTGCATGCTTGCATCAGTCTGTCAGAGAGCAGCCAGCCACGCTGTGAAATATATCTACAATCAGCATGGATGTCAGAGCGTAGCCAGTGGGGCTGTTAGCATGTATCTGTGCTTTAAATCAACTCAAAATTGCTTTTAATACCGAACACAATGTAATATTATGTAAATTATTGTAATTCTCTATTGTTTAGTGAATAATAATAAGCTGGTCTGTGGGTTTGTCCAAAGTGTGAACAGTCTGAAGCCCATTGTGGTAGATTTTCCCACTGTCTTTTATACATTGAGCATATATGTCTTATTAAACTGTGCACGTTTTCCCCCAGTCTCTTAATCATGAGCACATATGTGCTTTATTCCCGCTACAATTGCACTGCCCTGCAAGTACATAATACATCACTCATGACATCACTGATGGAGGTGGGACCCCTCCCCCCCCCGCCGCTTAAAATCTCAGATTATCGATGAACCAGATATATCATGATGCAGTGGGAAAGGCTCCCTGGGTGCAGGATGCCTGGTGAGTTTACCCACTTCCTAAGAAGGTTGGTGGTGTGAAAGGGGCTTAAAACTTGCCCTCAGCTGTGCCTACCCAGTAAATCCTTTTTGTTCCTTGAATAGGATGGCCCTATCTTACTTCAACTCCTGCACCACCACCTCCTATTCACCAAAGCCCCTTGAGCCAAAGTCTTTCTACTCTGACTCAGCCCACTCCAACAATGACCACTCCGCTACAAGGCTGATCTTTGGCCTCAATTCTCCTTACAAGCTGACCTCGATTCCAAACACTGACTAATTACAATCTTGGACGTGACAAAGACAACATCTATAGCCATCTGTACTGGAGAGTTCCCAAGATTTATAACTTGAATAAAGAAATGTGTTGTGATCTTAGCTCTTGATATTTAGGCTCTTATTCTAAAGTGTTCTGAGTGAACATTTATGTCTGTTTAGAGATCATGATTGCTAAGCAGTTCTATACTTTCCTACAGTACATCTATAAAGACAATGGTGCATATTTAAAAAGTTACAAAACACAAAAATGAAACTGATTTGATTTAGCAATGTGAGAAACTTCACATTGTAAAGACAAATGCACATTTCTGAATCAGATTCTCATGGGTGGCACAGTTGGCTGAGCAGTTAGTGCAATGCCTTTACAGCGCCAGCAATCAGGACTGGAGCTGGGTTTGAATCACGCACTGTGTCTTAAAGGAGTTTGTAAGTTCTCCTCGTGTCTGCGTGGGTTTTCTCCAGGGGCTTCATTTCCTCCCACCCTTTGAAACGTACAGAGGTTAATGGGCTCTAAATTGGGTGGCATGGACTCGTCATGTATGTCTAAAATTAAATGTATGAAAATTAAATTTGTGGATATTTGGTTCATCATCACTCAAATCCTTCCTGCTGTTGTCATTTTCTCACTTCCCAAATTCATTTGATGGCTTGTACATAATATCCACTTAATATTGTCCACTTTGATTACCATTTTAGTTTTAATAACTAAAATTACTGATTTAAAACACATTTCTATGCAGAGGTCTTAGTCACCTCTACTTCACAACAAATTCCTTGTTTGAAAATAGGTGTTAAATATTCCTGTCACTCATTGTATACAATTATTTTCAAGAGGTATAATGCAATTAAACAAAGCTAGCAAAACATTATTAGACATTTGACATACAGAACAGATCTGAAGGTATTTAAATCTTTGAATTGCTAATTTTGAATGTTGAAGTGGAATAATGCTGTAAGAAATAAGTGGTTGTAAAGAACATCATTAAAAAATAAAAGGATTCAAATTAATTGTGGATAAGTTCCATTATTTGGAAATGTTCAAATACTTATATTAATTATACTCATCGCACAGATACACTCACGGACAGAAATAAATAAAATAGGTACATGAACACAAGCACACTGCCCCATTGCATGCTGCATATCCAAACTGGATGTGCTTCTTGGTCGGATACAAAATTTGCCGAAAGCTCTATCCTGGGAAGCTGTACAAAACCCAGTGTCAGTGTTCAACTTTTCTATCAGGTTGTAAGCAGCAGTGAAATCCTGAAGTCTTTGTACTGTGACAGATTATGTTGTGTTTGTATTGTACATAGATATGTTTTTGGGAGATAAATTGGGGCAGGTTTTTTTTTAAGAGTAGGTCACATACAAACACTTCAAAACAGATCTCATTTAAAATACTGGAGCTCTGCTCAAGCCAGACTGGCCAGCTCCTGGAGGCCTTTGCAAAAACTTTGGGGAGTGCCCAAGAGACTTCACTAATGGATTGTTGTTTTGAAAAGCATCAGATGAAAGAGATCAGAGGAGTAGTTTGGGGCTGCAGTCTGTCTGGAGTGCAGCTTGCTGGTCTAAGAGGGTCAGGTGGTTTTGCGAGCAGAGGGGGAGTCAAACAAGCTATTTCTCAGAGAGAGAGATCAGTTCTGCAGTTTTACAGTCAGCAGCAACAGCTGAGACTGGAACAGGACAAGCTGGAAAGCTTGTGGAAAACCCCCATTTGGAAGACAGGTTGTGAGTTCTTAATTTAGCCTGGTCAAAGCCCTTGCGGTTCATGCAAGAGGAGAGGACTGGCTGTTTAATGTTTCACTTGAAATAAGAGAAACAAAAAAGAACTCAGTAGTGACCCGAAAGAAAGAGGTTATCATCTGGAAAACCTTGATGGGAAAATTTCTTCAGCAAGCACAAAATCAGTGAACCGGTGCGGACTCGAAAAGCCAACATTGCCTGTTTCAGCTCCGTAAATGGTTATATGGTTAAGACACTGATGTGGCTGATTAAAAGGGATCAGTTTGTGTCCAGGAACAACAAATCTCTCTATAAAAACCTTTCTGAGCGGTAACCATTGACCTTCTAGGCACCAAAGCCTGGTAAACTTCATAAATGTTAAATTCTAAGCACAGTATAAGAATTGCCCACAACCAGTGAACTTGGAGAAATGAGAAGTGAGATTGGACTGTGAATCAAAGAACTTTCCTGAACTTGCATACACATTACATACATGTGCGCTTAGAATTAGAAAGGGGTTAAGTTAGGTTAGTTAATAGTGATAAGTTAAAGTTTAATCCTGTTTTACACAACCTTTGTGTAAGTAACCATTTGTCTTGGTGAATATCTATTGCTGCTGGGTTTTGGGGTCCTCTGGGCTTCTAACAATACAAGTGGAAGATTTTCATAAAATCACTAAAAGTTGCATGTTATTACACGAATAACAAAATGGCCTCAGTGTGTTTGTTTTTGTTCCCACTGGCTTTATTTCATTCTAAATCATTTAGAGTAAACCTCATTCACAAGCTTTTAGAATGCTGATGACTTTCAACCACCCCCTCCCCATCTTTGGGTTGTACTAATTGTTGGATACCAAATACAGAATTCCTGTTACCTGGAATTTAAGCAATTGTCAAAAAAAATTACAGAAACTAAATGGGTAAAAAAATACAGATGTTTAAAATTGGCATGTCTGATAGTTCTTCTTTCATGCAACCACACAGTCTTAAGCAACTGAAAAAACTCATTTACCCAGCAAGATTCCAGGGGATTTACCGTGATATATTATATTTGATAAGAGGTTGCAGTTTAAAAAAAAGTCCCATCAATTGATTTGTCATCAAGGATCAGGTCAAACTTGGGCAACATTCAAGAAATTAAAACTATACTAAATTCTGAGTGACTGCTAAGATGAGATGCAATTAAATTTATCTGTAGTTAAAGAATGAAGATTACTTGGTTTATCTTGCACGAGTATTATATAGAGACAGAGAGGTTGATGACAGTGTATGTAAGGTATGGAATACAGACATATCAGCAATTTATTGTTTCATATCACATCTTTGTTTATCCCATCCAATATCTTATATCATGGTATTTATGTTTTATTTTTGGTGTTTCTTATTTGTAATTAATTTTTGAGCAAAAGTCTGGGTTGTGCTGCATGGTGAACCTGATTTGTCTTACCACAATGGGTCCAATTCAGGCTGAGAACGGATGCAAGAAAAGCCATCTACACCTCCAACCTCAAAATAACCATGGAATTCAAACTTACTTGTCCCTCAAACTGCAAAGTATTTGTCACAAATAAAATATTCGAAGTACATTTTTTAAAAACTACTGGAAGTCTGCAAATCTTAACCCAATAGCTAGGTAAATTTATGTAATTGCAAGGCTCATTGGCTTGAAATGACTGACTTTCAGTTTTGCACTATTCAGTGTCTCGGAATCTCCACCAATTTCTCTTTGCTTTACACAAAATATTGATGTCCTCTGTTAATTTTAGTCCATACTTTGTTTCATACAATTTTTTCAAATAGCTTCATCATAACAATTATATTTAACATACCTTGGAAGACTTGAATTGTAAAATTTGGTTTTGCCAGACACCGTCTGTTTTACATCCGATGCGATATTTCCATGGGAATTCTGGTGCAATTCCTGGGAAGCTTTAGATGGCGAGGGATGCGATTCCCTGAGAAGGGGTGTCTGGTGATGATGTTCAGAGATTCTATGCGATTCCTTTTCCCTGGGTTTGTTTTTGTGCTCAGCCAACAAAAGGTTAAAATGTTTTCTACGACCTGGTACCGCTCTGCGTTGGCTCAAGGAATGTGTCTGGGTGTTTCCAAGAATAAATTCACATAAATTGCAAAAAATATTCATATGAACATTTTCTTTAAATACTTACCTTTACATCAATTATTTCAAATGTGTATTTATTAGTGCAGGTTTACTAAAACAGATACAAACGATGCCAGTTTTATTACATTTGAAATTAATACATTTAGCATTTATTGCAAATAAGGTGAGAGATATCCAACACAATAATGTGTGATCTTGTTGAAGAAACAAACATAGCTGGACATAAACCAGATTGCAATGTAATTATTGGCAGCATTTTAATGTTATTCAGTGTTATCCATCTGCCATATGCTTTTGGAGAGAAAGGAAAGAACTAGGTTTTGTGTTTGAAATTTTGTCACTTTTCATACACAAGTCTTAGTGCTTTCCTAACCAGACCTGAATCATCAATTTGCAAATCAAATAACAGTCTGCATGAAAATTTTCAAGCAAATAAGGGACAGTTCTGCAGGACAAACGGTAATCTAATACTCACAACAGTGCACCGATCAAGCTATTATAATTAAAGAAAATCAAATGTTCAATAGTAACCTACCTTGCATGTCAAAGATCTTGTACATGGTTTCTTGGTTTCAAGATCAACAACACCACAGTGTCGGTTTGGGTCAAACTCCCGCTCTGTCATAAAGAAATGGATAATATTGAATGCATTGCACATAATATCCCAATGACTTTGTTTTGTTTAAATGGAAAGAAAGACAAAATTCCGATAACAATAAGACACAAAGATTAATTTGTCATAGTTTGCTGATGAGTCTTTGCGACAAATTTTTTCCTCTCCTACTTGTTGATTTGTCAACGACTTTCTCCACATCTCTTTCAAAACTATGATGTCAACAAAGTTTTTTCAGTCACCTATAATCAAGAATAGAGAAGCCACATGCAATAGTTCAACAGCCTTTGTATATAAATTAAACGTGCATATCATTAACTCAATATTGAGCAAAGCAAGAATCAGGTTAAGATCCTATTCTTAAACTGATTAGTGCTTGTGAATTAGATAAAGTAATTAAGACTAAATAACATTGACAACAGTTAACAACAACAAACCTCTGTACTACCAGTTAACTCAAACAGTAATCAAGCATTTCTGGTCTAACCAGCTTCACTCCAATCTGGGTTGTATATCTGTATGTCTTTCATACAAGCTAAGTTTATTGGCAAAAAAATACACCAGATAACTTTGGGTGATGCCAGGCTGCACAAAGTTTGGGTTCATTGTGGACTCACTGGTTAGATTGGTGATGAATTTCTGGAGGTAGTGAAATTTGAAAAATAAACTGCTGGGAGAACCCAGCAGGTTAAGTAGCATCGAGTTGGCGAGTGGGGGGGGGGGGGGGGGGGGAGGTGAAAGGAAATAGGGACGGTCAACATTTCTGGTCAAAACTCTGCATCAAGGCTGAGACAGTAGAGCAGTGGTTCTCAACCTTTTTCTTTCCACTCACATACCACTTTAAGCAATCCCTATGCCATTGGTGCTCTGCGCTTAGTAAAGGATTGCTTAAAGTAGTACGTGGGTAGAAAGAAAGTTTTAAAACCACTGTTTTAATCATACCTCATGGACTCATTATGTGTACATTTTCATAATTCCAAAGGAATGGCAATTATTCTCAAGGAAAATATTTCATTAACAATTGGGTCTAGAGCAGTAATTCTCAACCTTCCCTTCCCACTCACATACCACTTTAAGCAATCCCTTACTAATCACAGAATGCCAATGGCATAAGAATATTTAAAGTGGTATGTGAGTGGGAAGAAAAAGGTTGAGAACCACTGCTATAGAGGGAAGATAGCCAGTGAGAGGTGAGACAGATACATGGAACCAGACTTGAGAGGAAAGGGAATGATGGACAGATGGAACAAGATGTGGAGAAGAGGGAAAATGTTGAGACAGAGGCTGATAATATGCTAGGTGGAAAAACATGAAAAATAAAGGCAGATGGAACTAGTTGGGGAGGGAGGAAGGGGAGAGCTTACACAGAGACTGAAGAGTGCAGATTAGGCACAACATATTGGCAGTTCCAGGTGTGATTTCTTCATCCAAATGCAAAACACAGACAAATAAACAAAATGCACGGGGAAAAATAAAGGTGGAGTCATTTCTTATTGACCTTTTTTAAAAAAAAATTTAGACATACAGCATGGTTACTGGCTCTTTCAGACATGAACCTGTGCTGCCCCAATTACACTCTATTAACCCACAACCCCCTGTACGTTTTCAAGGGTAGGAGGAACTAGAAACCCTGTAGAAGACCCATGCAGACATGGGGAGAACATACAAATTCCTTATAGACAGCACGTGATTCAAATCCCAGACCGAACACAGGTACTGGAACTGGCATTTACTGTCTAATCCCATTTGCACATGGATTGAGGAAGCTAAGAATCAACCATATCGGTACACACAGTCATATATTGGTCAATTGAGGAAAGGAAAGTAGCTTTCGTCCTTGAAGGTCACGAGAAACCTAGATGAGGTTTACCAATAATCCAGCTATTACACTATTTTAAAATCCCAGATTTAGTTGTTTAAATTCCCCCACTGCTTTGGTAGGAATTTATGAATCTCGATTAATAATCCTAAACTCTTTGTTCCAGTCCAGTTAATTTAACACAGCACTATCATCATACCTCAATAAAAAAAATATTTTTAAGAAATCCTTACTTCATCTCTAAAAGTTACACAAGTTCCACTGAACGACACAGATCTACTCAGGCTCACCTGACAATCGCTTATGCGAAGAGGGCTTCTTGATATTTTTACCATCTTCAAGTTTCTTTTCTGAGGAAGAAGGAGTTGACAGAAGATTTTTACCATTGGGTATCTGTCCGGTGGAGGGCAGGGGTGCCTTTGGTATTGTAGGACTATTAAGGCCAGTTTTTATTGAAGCATTCACAGTGGCGGAGTTTATGGGAACAGGCATCATTTTCAATGATGTGCCATCAATCTTCACATTGGGATGCACCTTCTCGGAAGTTATGCTGCAGAATATAATAATTTTCTTGGTTTTAAAAAATACCTCATATCATTGGTCTTGCATTGAAATATAAAATTACCTGCTCATCTACCCATAACAATTAAATTGATAAACAGACATTACTAAATATTTCCTAACTTTTTAATTGGTAATCCTTTAACCTATGTCATAATTTCAAAAGAGTTGAGAAGAGCTGAGTCCTGGTCAACAAACAGCCCTATAATTTCTTAAACGAATTATCTATACCATAACAAAAATACTGGCATTGTACATTAATTATTACAGATGGATTGGTTTGCAGAAATATGCTCCTTTTTAATAACCATTTCAATAACTTCCAAAATTAATATTTTCTATCTGAACTGGGATCTTAGACAATGAATCATCAAGAGTGCAGGAACACCACCTTCAATCTAACGTTGCAACCTTGAGCAGACACGAGGATGCTCCTCCTGATTCCTTTGCTCAGTAAAGTCAGACCTGCCAATGAATATAGTGAAGTGACAGATTGGGCAGCAGGGCTGACTGATAGCATGGCCGTTAGATATTGCTTCACATTTCCAATGCCCCAAATTCAATTCTGATGTTCAAGGCTGTTTTTCTGAAATTTGGACATCACTCTCCACCTACCACCCCCCCCCCCCAGCCCCCACCACCACCATGACTGTGTGGGTTTCCTCTGGGGGTGGGGGTTCTGTTTGTTTCCACATCCCAAAGATCAGCAAGTTGGGAGGTTAACTGACCCCTCCTTTGCAGGTATTTGCCCGTTTATGCTCCATTGTTCCTTCTCAGTTTTCCCTCCCAGTAACTGCCTCAGGTTCTCTTATACTAAATTTGGAGAATCTCACGTCAAAAGGGTTTTGTTAATACCACAAGTTCAATTACTGAACAGCTCCAGCCTGGTAGCATCTCCTGGTTTTGTTTTAAATCAGAAAAGTCCAAGGAAAATATTGGATAATCCTCAATCAGGCAACATTCTGCAAATATGGTGATTCACTAGTGAAATGCAACATATCTAATGGCATAATCTATCTATTCCAAGGAAACTGGAGTTGTTTTAACAATGGTCATAAAATTTTAATGAAATTAGCTTACTAAAATGGTCTTGCTTATCTTCAGAATAAACTACAGTAGGAGGAAATGATACATGAATGCAACAGGAATCATGAACTTTGCTGGAATATGTTTTCATATATCTTTAATCCCTCCTCATTGCCATAGCTTTCAAATATAATGAAGATATTAATTTCTTCGTGCTAATAGATAGACTGAATAAATAATGTAATTTTTTTTTGCCTAAACTTCTATAAATTCCTACATTTGGTCTTAAGTACAAAAGCTATTAATGTCAAGCTTTCAGCACTTTTTTAAAATTTGAATTGGTTCAGTATAAGAAAGGTTCATATAGCTGTATTTCACCTATCTGAATAAATGCCACATCGAAACTGGAGTAATCCAGGTATTTAATTCTTACACATGGATTTTGGGCAAAGTGAGATAGAAGTGAATGAAATGAGCCAAGTGCAAATGTTTTGGAGAGAGACATGCTACAATTAAATGTTAAAATTTTTTAGCAGCGCTTAAAAGTAGCAAATAAAAACAAACACAAGTTGCTGAATTTATGGCAAGGGCAATTGTGTTTGGTCATGGTTAATTTGGTAATTCTTACCTGGTTTACTAGTGAAACTTTGCTACAAAGGGTACAAATAATCAAATAAGAAATTATGAGTTAAAATATCTTAAAGCAGTGGTGTTGAAAATCAATCTATTGTAAGAAAACAATGCAGCGGGGGTGGGGGGGGGGAAGGCCATGAAAACGAAGTGAAACAACAAAAAAAGTACACACTCACTTTTTATCATGGTGCATCCGACCATGGTGAACCATGTAAAATGGTCTGTTCATACCGCCAATGTGAATTTTATCTTTGGGGGATTTTTGTATCTTGGAGCTGGATGAAGCACAGTTGCCACCAGAAGAGCGACTATTCCCACAATCAGCACCACTTCTGCTTTTTGAGAGTGTGGAAGGGTACGAATACGTAGAAGATGGAGGAGTTACAGACGGTTTGCATGATGTACTATGTCTTCTTTCTGTAAATGGAAAATGAAACAATTCTGCATTAGCCAACAATGCAACAGCATTGGATTTGGCTTTATTCAAATTTACATTGTGAAATGTTAATTCCAAAAATGTTATGACCATTTAAGAGGACTCAAAGTAATTTCACAACACCAGAATCAGGATTTATTGTCATGAGCAAGTCAGGAAATTCAGTGTTTTGCGGCAGCATCAAAATGTAAACATTCATATTATAACCATCTTATGACATCACTATAAAATAAAATAATAATAATAACAATAGTGGATGAAAAGTGAGGCAGTGTCTTTGATTCATTGATTATTCAGGAATCTGATGGCAGCGGGGAAGAAGTGTTGTTGAGTGCTTGTCTTTAGGCTCCTGTAACTTCTCCCTGGTGGTAGCAGAGTAAGGAGGGCATGGCCTGGGTGGTTGGGGTGTTTGAGGATAGATGCTACTTTTTTAAGACACCACCTCATGTAGATGTCCTCAATGGAGAGGTTTGGTGCCCGTGCAGGCCAAGTTAACAACCCTTTGGAGTTTATTCTGTCCTGTAAGTTGGTGCCTTCATACCAGGCAGTGATGCAACCAGCCAGAACGTCCTCCACGGTACACCTGTAGAAGTTTACGAGAGTCTTTGGTGACATACTGAATCTCCTTGCCACTGGCGAGCCTTCTTTGTGACTGCATCAACGCAGAGACTCCAGGCCAGATCCTCTGAGATCCTGACATGCAGTAATTTGAAATTTTTGACCCTCTCAACTACTGAGCCCTCGATGAGGACTGGGCCGTGTTCCCTGGCTTCCTCCTGAAATCCACAATCATCTCCTTGGTTTTGCTGTTGTTGATCACAAGGTTGCTGTTATTACACCATTCGTCAAGCTGATCGATCTCCCTCCTATAGGCTTCCTCATTGCCGTTTGTGATTTTGGTGACAACTGGGGTGTCATCGACAAACTTGTAGATGGCAATGGAATTGTGTCTGGCCACACAGTCATGGGTGTCTAACGAGTAGAGCACGCTTCCTTGAGGTGCGTCTGTGTTGATAATCAGTGAGGAGACATTGTTTCTAATTCGTACTGACTGTGGTCTTCTGATGAGAAAGTCAAGGATTCAGTTGCAGAGGCCTAGAACTTGTAGCTTCTTGACCAGCACTGAGGGAATAATGGTATTGAAGGCCGAGCTGTAGTCGATGAAGAGCAGCCATATGTATGAATTGCTGTTTTCGAGGAATCCCTGGCTGAGGGGAGAGCCAGCGATACTGCATCTGACTTAGAGCAGTTGTGACGATAGGGGAATTGCAGTGAATCCAGATCTTTACTTAGGTACGTGTTAATTCTGGTCATGACCAGCCTCTCAAAGTATTTCATCACAGTAGAAGTTAGTGCTACTGGGCGGTAGTCAGTGAGGCAGCCCACACCACTCTTCTTGAGTACCAGGATGATTGATGTCCTTGTGAGCCAGTTATGCCAAACTGCAACAGTTGTTCCATTGTTCAGCACAAAACAAAATAAGGCAACCTTCATATAGGCTCAAATCTTATAATCTAATTCTAAATATTGTACAAAATCCTGGTTGCAAATTAAAAATCATACAAGCATAAGTTTTACATTGTGCTTTTTGCATCATCAAAAATTCTGAAGTTCCTACTTCATCGGGAGAACATTTTAGAACTGTTTCTTTAGGTGATTTGTTATTATTAGTTCATAACTTGGTCGATTACATTGACGTCTACAATTCAAAGATGCATTTTTTTAAAAGACATACAACACAGTTACAGGCCCTATCATCCTATGAGCCCATTTAGCCCAATTACACCCAACTGACCTACAGCCCCAGAACATTTTGAAAAGTGGGAGGAAACCAGAGGTCCCGGGGAAAACCCACACAGACATGGGGAGAACGTGCAAACTCCTTAAACAGTGTGGGATTCGAATGTAGGCAGTTGCTCAGTCAAGACGTGAAATGTTTAAAATTGCTCTAATGCCTTGGAGACTTCATTGAGTACTGATAATCTTTGTCACTGACTGAAAGTTTGTCATAATTGTGAATAGTAAGAGCAGCCTTATGCTCTTTGAAAAATTAAAACTTCAGCACTCGAATACCAATTTAAATTTTGTGATTTGACTAGCTTTGAAAATAAATGCACAAATCCCACTCTTCATTTTGATTTATTTTCAACATCACAAGGTGGAAAGGTGATCATTCTCACAAACCTGCTCATTCCTTTCTCTATCAATATGTGATTTGGTTCATTGTGGACAACCATGATTCCCCCTATTCTGGGTCACAGTCAATTTCAACAACTTTACAGATCATAATTGGGGTGGCACGGTTGGCGCAGCAGTTAATGCAATGCCGTCATAGTGCCAGCGATCGGGACACGTTTTCCTCGTGTCTGCATGGGTTTTCCCTGGGGGATCTGGTTTCCTACCATCATTTGAAATGTACCAGGGGTGTAGATTAATTGGGTTTAAATTGGATGGCATGGACTCATAGGCTGAAATGACCTGTTACCGTGCTGCATGTCGAAATTAAATTAAATAAGCATAGATCAAAATATTCCCTGCTAGTTGTGATGCTCCATTATAAGCAAATGCTGGCAGTCCTTGAATTACCATTGGTAAATTTATATTTGTGTTTGGAATTTAGAAAATAACACATCAGCCCTGATCGTATCTCATATGAAAACACCATGTATATGGGTAAAGTATTAGGGGAAAATACTTTGACATGCACTTTTGATAGAATCTTGAAAAATGAATAAATTATTTGACATATTTTCCTGTTTTTCTGACAGTATAAAATTCCTACATGATAAATCTCAAATTAACCCAGGGCATGAAGCATGATGACTTATTGTTGGATGACAGTACCTTGGATGTTTTGATAATTCTTCTTGAAACAGAACATAGTTATTTTGATTTTTATGTAAGTAGATCATATACCAATGTTCACTCTGTTGATTTGTCAATTAGCAGGAGTCAAAACTTCACAATGTACATATCAGTTCCAGATTTAAATTGCTACCTTTTTCCCAGCAATATATGTTTAACATATTGTGAAAATCAGAATCAAACCAGGAAATGATTAAGCCCATTTTATCCCTCTCATCTTGTCAATTAATCTAAAAATGCAGATGTCCAAAAGGGACTGTCAGTAGCGAGGAAATGACCCAATCATTATCCCCTCCCCAAATCCCTAAAAGTTTAAACTTAATTCATACTAACTGCAGAGATAGAAGATCAGACACAAGAGGGATTCTCAGCTCTGTAAACTTAAATTATCTACTCAGAAATTTGCTGCTTCATTGTCAGTTTTTAGCATATCAAAAGATCACTCTTGCAAATAGCTACTCAAGTAAATTAAGAATTTCTGGAACTGTAATTACCACTTTGAAAGAGTGTCAGGCCAGAAATTCACTGAAATCTTTCAGTTGCAGTTTTGACAGGGTTACTGCAAGTTTCCATGGTTCCACAATTTGTCACAACTATATTTGTTATCATTAGGTTCTCTTCTCCCTTAGAAATTTACAAACTACTATTTGTTATTTTTTATTCAAGTACTGAACTTCAATGGCGGAAGATGACAGAATCAAACTGGTCCATAATACATTCATTTGAGTGACTAAATTATATTTAAAATTTTTATAATAAACCAATTATAACTGTGCGCTGTGACAAAATATGTGGATAGTATAATGTCTTCAACAAAGACTACAATGGATCAAGGAGAAAGGACATCCATCACCTTCTGTTTGTTGAACAGCTCCAAAATTTGGATCCAACAACCAAGGATTCATGTAAATACCAAGTTAAATAGTTGATGACATGGAATGTAATGAAGCACTTCCTTGTTGGAGAAATCTATGACTTATCACTTAGTGGGATAGTTTGTTAAATATAGGATAGACAATTTCCTACATATTGAGGTGCTTCTTTGTTGGAAAATGTGAATACTGACATCACCCTCCAAATCTCACTGAACATGCAAATTAGGAACTGGAGTAAGTCATCAGGCTCCTGCCCCATTATTTAATATGATTAGAATTTATTGTCATGAACAAGTCATGAAATTCAGTGCTGATGATCAGTGAGGAGTCGATGTTGTTTCCAGTTCATGCTGATTGTGGTCTTTCGATGTGGAAAGTCAAGGATTGAGTTGCAGAGGTGGGTACAGAGGTCTAGAGTTTGTAGCTTCTTGACCAGCACTGAGGGAATAATGGTATTGAATATGGTAATTGTATAGATCATGTCTGATCCATACAGACCTCAATTCCTGTTGCATATCTCCATACCCTTCCATTCCTCACTCCATCAAATATTTATCTACCCTCGCTAAACACATCTAGCGTTCCAGCTTTCACCATCTGCTGGGGCAGGGGATTCGAGAGATTCACTGCCCTCTGCATAAAGAAATGTCTGTGCACTCCAGTTTTAAATGCAGTTCCACCAACCTTGCATGTGCTGGCAATTCTTTGACCACTCACCAAATTGCACAGCTGTTCCTCTTCTTGTGGCTTCATTACAAATGGTAATGGTAAAATAAGGGCCTTTGCTCAATGGTGGGTGAACTCCCTCCGCAGAGAGTGGCTGAGAATTTTGAAATAGTTGCACAGCTGAAGAGAAAGAGTATCATGACGTGGAACTGACAATAGTTCAAATTTTATCTCCTGCTCATCAGTGGGAGCAACAATATTGTCATAGCCCAGCATGAGGCTGAAATGGGCCACTTCTATCAAAGGGATTATGAACAGTACTATCAATTCTCCATAGTTCCCAATGAACCTGGCTGAGGGAAAGTCAGCTTCACGAAAATACAACTGTTCAATGATATGGCAATTCCACACCAAGATGCAAGTCATCTGCACCAGGAGTGTGTAATCATTACTTGCCCATTGTATATGGGGACAAAATAGTTTTGGTGTGTATGAGTAAAATGGATGGAAAAGTCCTCCATCACTTCTTGTTTTTGCCAAGTGACCAAACAATGAAAACCATTCATCACAAGAGCAGAATGACAAACATAAGGAATTAAACTTTTGGTTGGTGATCGTCTGACGCAACAAAATCAGTATTTGTCATTCTTTTTTTAAAAAAAATGAACTGATAGAAGAGGTGCTCCCCATTCCAATTCAATTTCGTGCTGCGCTATATT
Source organism: Narcine bancroftii (assembly GCF_036971445.1). Lineage (NCBI taxonomy): Eukaryota > Metazoa > Chordata > Chondrichthyes > Torpediniformes > Narcinidae > Narcine > Narcine bancroftii. The sequence continues at coordinate 37,966,216 of NC_091473.1, forward strand.
CGGTTCTAATCTCACCATGCTCCTTTCCATAGCCAAAAGCTACACAGGCTAACAATCAGAACCACAGTTTGTTCATCAGAACTAGAATACTTATTCCAAATATAAATGGAGAATAGGTGGCCCAATACAGTACTACTCCGATTATCTGAAATCAAATTCTCCAAAATCCTCAGTTAACTGAAATTTTTTTTAAAATAAATGAGGATATCTGAAATCCTCATTTATCCAAAATCTTTTCAGAGCCAAATTGACCAGGGACCTTGAGCCCCCGGCACCAGCAGCAGATCTCGTGCTCCCAGGCAGGAGCGGGACCCTTGGACTCCCAACATGAGCCTCGGTGGAGATGTGTCGGTGAATGACGGTGGCCAGCATTTTTTGTGGGGGTGAATTAAACTTTATTTTAAGGCTTAAAAAACCTTTCCTTGTTGTTTGTTGTTGTTTAAACAGTTACAAATGATTTGCTGTTGCTACTGGGTTTTTTTTTTAATGACCAGTTCTCTGAAAAATGGCCCTGGTCCCGACCATTTCATATAATCACAGTTGTACAGTATTTTTAAATCTTATACTTCAGATTAGAAAATTACAGCTCAGAAGCAGGTTCCTTTGGCCATTCTAGTCTTTGCCAAACCATTTTTTGGCCTAGTCTCACAGATCTGCACCCAGTCCATAGTCATCCATATCCCTCCCATTCATTTACCTTTCCAAATTCTTCTTAAATTGTGCCTGCATTCATTCACCACTTCAGGTGGCAGCTCATTCCACACTCTCACCAGTCTCTGTGTGAAGTCATTCCAAATCTCACCTCATTCTTCTACATTTCTGGAAATAAAGTCCTAACCTGTTTAATCTTTCCTGTAACTCAGTTCCTGAATTCCGAGCAACATCTTAGTAAATCTTCTCAGCACTCTTTCTATCTTATTGATATCTTTCCTGTCATTATATGACCCAAACTGAACAAAATACTCCACATTTGCCCTAACCAATGGCTTATACAATTTTATTAAAACATCCCAACTCCTTTACTTAATATTTGGATTTATGAAGGCCAATATGCCAAAAGCTCTCTTTGCAATCCTATCCATCTGTGACACCACTTTCAGGGAATTATGTATCTCCATTCCCTGGTCCATCTGTACTATCACACACTTCAGTGTCCGACCATTCATCATGTATGTCCTTTCTTAGTTTGTCCTTCCAATATGTAACCCCTCACCCTTGTCTGCACTAAGCTCCATCTGCCATTCTTCAGTCCATATTTCCAGCTGGTCCAGGTCCCACTGCAAGTTTTGAAAACCTTCTTCGCAATCTATAACACCTTCAATCTTTGTGTCATCTGCAACTTGTTTACCACATCATCATTCAGATCATTGATACTGATGGCAAACAACAACAGTCCCAGAACAAATCGATGAAACACACCACTAGTCACAGGCCTCCAGGCTGAGAAACAATCATCCCTCACCACTCTCTGGCTTCTCCTGTCCACCCATTGTTGAATCCAGTTTACTTCTTCACCATGAATAGCGAGCGTCTGAATTTCTTGACTACCCTCCCATGTGGGATTTTGTCAAAGGCCTTACATCTACAACTACAACTGGTAACCCCCTCATAAAACTCCATAAGATTATTTAAACATGATTCACCACACACAAAGCCATGTTTATTATCCCTAATCAGTTTCTGGCTATTCAAATACTTGTATATCCGATCTCTTAGAACATCTTCCAATAATTTACCAACATCAGGCTCATTGGCCTATAATTTCCAGGGTTAATTTTGGAGCCTTTTTTTAAACAACACGAGCTACCCTCCAATCCTCTCGCACCATACCCACGACTAAGGACATTTTAAATATTTCTGCCAGAGACCCTGCAATTTCTAAACTAGATTTCCTCAAGGTCTGAGGGAATCACCTGTCAGGCCTGGGGATTTATCAAGATAGCCAGCATCTCCTCTTCTTTAATCTGTATAGGCTCTATGACCTCACTGCTTGTTTTCCTGACTTTCTGCGACACTCTGCTAGTTTCCTGAGTGAACACTGATGCAAAAAAAAACTATTTTGGATCTCCCCATCTCTTTTGGCTCCTTACAAAATTGACCACTCTGATCTTGAAGGGGGCCAATTTTGTCCCTTACTATTCTTTTGCTGTTAATAAACTTGTAGAAACCCTTTGGATTTTCCTTCACAATATCAGCAAAAGCAACCTCTTCTTTTAGCCTTCCTGATTTCTTTCTTGGGTTTCTTGAATTTTTTAATACTGCTCAAGTTCTTCATTTGTTCGGGGCGGGGGGGTCACATGGTGACATGTGGTTATATAAATAATTTAAGGAATTGTTAAATCTTGTATTAATAATAGTATTAGATCAAATGAGTCACATAATTTGCCAGAATCTTTAAAAACGGCATTATTAACAGTTATTCCTAAAAAATGGAAAAGATCCTTTGCAGCCTTTTTCTTATAGACCTATATCGTTATTAATACAGATTATAAAATTGGATCTAAACTATTAGCTAATTTTTTTTTTCTTTGGCTTGGCTTCGCGGACGAAGATTTATGGAGGGGGTAAAAAAGTCCACGTCAGCTGCAGGCTCGTTTGTGGCTGACAAGTCCGATGCGGGACAGGCAGACACGATTGCAGCGGTTGCAGGGGAAAATTGGTTGGTTGGGGTTGGGTGTTGGGTTTTTCCTCCTTTGCCTTTTGTCAGTGAGGTGGGCTCTGCGGTCTTCTTCAAAGGAGGTTGCTGCCCGCCAAACTGTGAGGCGCCAAGATGCACGGTTTGAGGCGTTATCAGCCCACTGGCGGTGGTCAATGTGGCAGGCACCAAGAGATTTCTTTAGGCAGTCCTTGTACCTTTTCTTTGGTGCACCTCTGTCACGGTGGCCAGTGGAGAGCTCGCCATATAACACGATCTTGGGAAGGCGATGGTCCTCCATTCTGGAGATGTGACCCATCCAGCGCAGCTGGATCTTCAGCAGTGTGGACTCGATGCTGTCGACCTCTGCCATCTCGAGTACTTCGACGTTAGGGATGTAAGCGCTCCAATGGATGTTGAGGATGGAGCGGAGACAACGCTGGTGGAAGCGTTCTAGGAGCCGTAGGTGGTGCCAGTAGAGGACCCATGATTCGGAGCCGAACAGGAGTGTGGGTATGACAACGGCTCTGTATACGCTTATCTTTGTGATTTAGCTAATAGATTAACTAAATACATACCAAAATTAATATGGATCAAATTGGTTTTATTAATAATAGATCTGTTGATAATATAATTAAATTTATGAGTTTATTAAGTGTAGCTCAAAAAAGAAAAGAAACCAGCAGTAGTGGTTGCATTAGATGCAGAAAGAGCATTTGACAGGTTAGAACGGGACTTTGTTTTAATTTAAAGTATTAAGCATATTTGGAATTCTAAATCTTTTTATAAATTGGGTAAGTGCATTATATAATCAACCAAAAGCTAAAGAGGTCACAAATAGGAAAATATCAAAGCCTTTTTTTTTTTAATTAGAAAGATCATCTAGGCAAAGCTATCTGTTATCACCATTTTATTTGCTTTAGTTATAGAAATTTTGGCAAAAATAATTAGAAGAAACAATGAGATTAAAGGTTTTGAGATAGGTAATAAAGAACATAAAATTAATTTATTTGCGAATGATGTTATAGTTTATTTAACGAAACCAGAAATATCATTGTGTAAACTAAGTAAAATTAGCAGAATATGGTTTTGTATCAGGCCACAAAGTAAATATTGATAAGAATGAAGTGATGATTATGGTTGATATGGATTATACTCAAAGTTTTAAAAAATGACAAAATTTAAGCGACAAAAAGAATCAATTAAATAGTTAGGAAAAAATAGAAATTTAAATAATTTATTTAAATTGAATTATTTACCACTATTGAAAAAAATTGAGGATGATTAAAAAATGGAAATATCTGCCAATAACTTTAATAGAATGGATAAATTTTATTAAAATCAATATTTTCCCAAGAATACAGTATTTGTTTCAATCATTACCCATTCCTATACCAGAGAAGTTTTTCCAGGAACGAAATAAAAATAAGGTAATTTATTTACCTTATTTAAAAGAGATATAAAAAGCCAAGAGTAGTCTTGGAAAAACTGACTGGAAATTTGAACAAGGAGGATTAAGATTGCCAAATTTTAAAAATTATCATAAAGCAGCTCAATTAAATTCTTGTCGTCCTTTTAACAAATTGGAGGAAAAAAAATGCGGGTTTAGATCAAAATGAATAAAATAAGAGAAATTAATTCAGAGCAATTTTTGTATAAATGGATCAGAGTTATTGAAAAACAAGACAAAAGTGCCAATTTTAAAGCATTTGCTTAAGATATGGAACGGAATCCATATCGAAAGAGTAATTAAAAATTAAACCTAAGTTGATGTTAAAACAAAATTAACCTTATTCCTTTTTACTTTGACTAATTCTGTATTTGAGTCTTAGTACAGTAAAGGTATACAGAAGATAAAAGATTGTTTTTAGGTTCCTTTTGGATGATTTTTGAACAAATGAGAAATATGAAATACAAGATAATACAATTTTTTCATATTATCAACTTAAATCATATTTAAAAGGGAAATTAGGTGCAAATTTAAGACTCCCAGAACAAAGTCAATTTGAATATTTAATTTCAGATATATTTATTGAGAAATGTATTACTAATATGTATATAAAATTACAAGATACTATGGGGAAAAAATAATTATATAAATCAAAACAAAGATAGGAAAAAGATTTAAATATGCAAATTCAAGAAGAACTTTGGTCAAGGTTGTGCCAAAAGAGTGTAACAAATACAATTAATGTTAGATATCAAATGGTACAATTTTTTTTACATCAATTATACAGGTCATATAATTAAATGGACTTAACTCAAATTGTTCCGATAAATGTTTTAGATGTAATAAGGAAGTAGGGACCTTTCTACATTCATTTTGGTCCTGTGTTAAAGTGGAAACATTTTGGAAAGATTTGAGCATATTATTAGGACAAATTATGAAGATAAAAATACAAAAAGACTCAAGAATATTTTTACTTGGTAATATATATATGAAGCAGATATAAAATTGAAGTTAGATAAATATCAAGTACAATTTTTGAGTATAGCAATAGCGGTAACAAAAAAATGTGTGGCTGTAACATGGAAAATAGAAAATTTTATAATGATGGATAGATGGAATACTGAAATACAAAACTGTATACCTTTAGAAAAAATTACTTATAGTTTAAGGAATCAGATTGGGAACTTTTATAAGATTTGTGAACCATATATGGAATTCGTTAACAAAAGTCCCACATCATCCATAGCACCCATTCCTCTCAATTAATAATTAGAAGATACACAATTATGTTAGGAAAATACTAATAGTGATTAATATATAGTTTAGGTGTTTTCTTTCTTTGTCCTTATGGAGATGGGGGTGGGGAGAATTTTTAAATTGTATAATTTTGTATTGAATAGAATTATTTATATATAATTGAAAAATTGTTTGTCATTGATACAAGTGATAAATAAAATTTTCCAAAAAAAAGTTCTCAATTTGATCCATGTTGGCTAGCTGCTATACACCTCTCTCTTCTTCCTAACCAGATCGCCAACATCACTTGAAAACCAAGGTTCCTAGTGCCTGCTAACTTCGTCTTTAATCCTGCCAGGAATGTACAAACTTTGTACTCTCCAAATTTCACCTTTGAAGGTCTTCCCTACATTGCACAATAAATCATTTGGGTTTTGTGATGTAAATGTATAATTGAAAAAAAACATTTCACAATTGTCAGTGTGAAAAAGACTATTGAAATCGCCAAGGATCTTTAACACAATCATTTTTGCCTAACCTATAAAATACCCCTTGAAATATTACAAAAAGTAATGTTGAACTGAATGGAATATAACATTTTGAACTATGCAAGAAAATAGTCATTTTAAGCATTAGCCTAAGGTGTTAGAGATAGCAAAATAAATAACAGGTCCCAACTTCAATCCAGGAGCAGGCCAGCAAACTAAAAAAGTACCTATACATAATCTATTCAGAATATTTTGGTTAAATTGAAATTTTTCTACAATAACTTGCCTTCAATTTATTTACCTGCCAATATTATTTTTATGTCACAAAATACAGAATAAAGGCATCTGAGAAAAAATGGTTTTAAGCAATAATGAAACTGACTTTTACAGACCAAGTTAATGGAGAAAGCATTTTGGAAACCAGACATAGGGCAAGAAAAACAGAGGAACACGAAGAACAGCAACTTCAAACTAGGATTGAACATCCTTAGAACTAAATATTTATTGTTGCATCTCTTTTGAGATATGTAATTGCAATTTAATGTGAACTGTTAATATTTATATATTGTTAACACAATTTCTGGAAGCAGCATTGTTTCTTTAGTAGCCAATCAAATTAAAAAAATCATTAAGACAGCAGATTTTTCAGAGAAATTTACAATTCTCAGAGCTATTACTATTCTTAATATGTGTAGTGATCTCTTGATGATGCACTTAAAAGGCTTTTCAACTACAGTATTAGGAGTGTAGCTGTCAGTCATAGGGCTTATTGAAATACAGTACATCTCTGATTATCCGAAATGGTTAGGACTGCGCCTATGTCAGATAAACATTTTCTTTTCCAGAGAATTATTTTAAAAAAACAACCCAGTAGCAACGCAAATCACTTGCATCAATAACACCTTTTCCACTGGCATCCCAGTTAATTAGCTGTGCAGTGTCCCTTTGTGCCATTTCCACTGGGACATTAATTGCTTCTCCACTGAACACACTCATCCCTGGGGATCAGAGTGTTCTACCTTCAACTGGAAATGGATGACTTTCTGCTGTCTCTTTTTCACTGGTTTTATCAGCACACTGGCATCAGCAAACACCAGGGATACAAGTAGGGGTAGAGGCGGTTAATCCCCGGTGTGAAATGATGCCATTTGATGCCAGCGTTTGGACAGTGTTCCTTTTCCATTGGACCCTGTCCAAGTAAATTTGTAGTTAATTTCTGGGACAGGATGCCAGTGGAAAAGGGGATAATGTTTAAACAACAAATAAGAAGGGAAAGCATTTTAAGCCTTAAAATAATGTTTAATTCTCACCCAAAAAATGCTGACCGCAACACCGCCAATCGCCAAGACCTCCCGACCACCACCACTGATCCCTGGAGAGGCTTCCTGGACTGATGTAACACTCACTGGTGAGTCAGCAGGCTCCTGTCTCCCTGGTCACCGGAGTCCCGATGGCGATGCCAGTGTTCTGACTCTGAATCGTCCCTAGGCCTAGGGGAGTCCCATGTGCAATAGTAGGCTGAGAGGAGGGTTTGGAGTCAGCGTCAGGAGCTCTGCTGTGCTGAGGAGGCAGGGAGGGAAGGGAAGGGAAAAACATTGAGCCCGAGGTCTCGCTTCTGCCCGGGAGCACGTTCTCTTTGATGGTGACGGGAGAAGGGATTCTTCCAACCGCTTGCGGCTGGGAGACAACGGAACACAGTTTGAGAAGGAGAGTTAGAGATAAAAGTTATGGGGATGGTAAATAAGAAATAGAAAGAGAGAGGGGAGGAAGTTACCTAAAATGCGGACAATCGTCATTCTAATTTCATGTCGAGTGATTTTTTTTTCAACCTGTATGGTCAGTTCGGTTTCTGAAAAAATTTTTGATAAATGAGGATTTCTGATTGTTTCAGATATCCTAATTTATTCAAAATTTTTAACAAAAAATTTTGGATACCTGAGGATTTTGAAGAATTCACTTTTAGGATCTATTTTCTCTTTAAGTTAAAAGTATATTATTATCAATATTTTACAAATGCACCATAAAAATTTAAAATATATTACTTAGGTAAGCTCTTACCTTCAGCTCCCATCCAAATTACAATGTTCAAAAACACTTTTGGTTTCAATTTACCATGAAAATATAAATCAAAAGCCAGGCTTCCAATTCTGACTTCGCCCATTTTTAAAGGACGACACCATAAAGAGCTTTAGAATCAAACAGACTCTGCAAACAAAAATGTTAAATGAAAGTACAGCAAACAGGAAAACAGAACAGCCAGTTCTAACAAAGCAATAAAGCTTTAGGATCGTATATCAAGGTTTAACAAGTTCATGACAGGATCATGAAAATTCGAGCACCCCCAAATGCAGTTTCATTCTATTCAATCTTCAAGTGCCTTGGGAAAACAGTCATTATAAATAGATGTCCTTGCCTGGTCCTCTACCGACTTTCTCTTGCAACTCTTCATCATTTTATACGGATGAAAAAAAACCCATTCACAGAATGCACCTTGCATAAAAATAAAGGACTGGAAACTCTTAAATAGGAATGTGTACAAAACAACACACACCTTTTGTAACATTTAGTCAAATGTACCGAGATTATTTTTTCCTATATGCCAGGTGCAAAAAACTACTCACGAAAAGATATGCATACAAAAGAGAGAAATGTGAGGTGAAGAAAGAAATTTAAACAAGCTGACTGTGCAAGAGAGATTAAAATAATAAATATTCATTAATAAATAATGTGCAAAGAGTTCTTAAATGAGTCTCATATGATTTTGTTGTTGAGGAGTCTGATGATAGAGGGCTAGAACTGTTCACACTCATGGTGGTGTGAGCCTTGTGGCACCTATACCTCTTTCTGATGGCAGTGGCGAGAACAGAGCGTGTGAATCCTTGATGATTCTTGCTGTTCTCCGATGGCAGTGTTCCATGTAGATTTTCTTGATGCTGGGGAGGGTTTTGCCTGTGATGTACTGGGCTTTGCCCACTACTGTTGCAAGGCTTTCCACTCAGAGGTATTGGTGTCCCTATACTAGGCAACGATACAGCCATTCAGCACACTTTCCACAACACATCTGTAGAAGTTTGCCAAGTTTTTCAATGTCATATTAAACTTCTGCAAAATTCTGAGGAAATAGAGGCGCTTACGTGCTTTCTTCACGATGACATTAGTGTTGGGTCCAGGAAAGACCCTCAAGATGGTGACTCCCAGGAATTTAAATTTGCTCACCCTCTCCACTTCCAATCCCCCAAATTTATTGAATTGTACATGTCTGGTTTTCCTTTCAAAAAGTCCACAATCAGTGCCTTGGTTTTGGTGACACTGAGTGTGAGCTTGCTTTCAGTACACCATTCAGCCAAGTTTTCAATCTCCCTCCTGTATGCTGACTCAATGCCTCTTTTTATACAACCCTCTACCCTATATTGGCAACAAATTTGTAAATTGCATTGTTGTCCAACTAAGCCACACAGACAAAGGTGTAAAGTGAGTAAAGCAGGCGGCTAAGTATGCAGCCCTGTGGTGCTTTGTTATTGAAGAAGATTGTGGAGGAGATGTTCTTGTCAATCCTCACTGATTGGGGTCTGGAGATGAGGAAATCCAGGATCCAATTACACAGTGGGGTGCTAAGTTCCAGGTGCTGACCAATTCTGAGGGGATGTTGGTGTTGAATGCCGAACTATAGTCGTTAAAGCACATCCTGACGCATGTGTCTTTGCTGTCCAGGTGTTCCAGGAATGTGTGCAAAGCCAGGGAGATGGTATCTGCCATAGACCTGTTGCTGCAGTAGGCAAATTGGACAGATTCATGTTGCTGCTCAGATGGAGTTGATATGCTTCAACACGAGCCTCCCAAGATATTGCATCCCTGTGGATACAAGTGCCAGTGGTCGGTAGTTATTCAGGCAGGTCATCACATTCTTCTTGGTCTGTTTGATTGAGGTCTGTTTGAAACAGGCGTGAGATGTTGAAGATACATTGGCCATCTGATCAGCACAGGCTTTCAGTACTCAACCAGGTAGTCAGTCCGTACTGGATGTTTTCCTTGAATTCACTCTACTGAAGGCAGCATGTTATCTTCAGATAATGTCATCAGAGAATCATCAGGGGAGTTTACATAAACATTTTATACAGCAATATTTGCACATGCATCGAGACAAATAAACAAACTGATACACAATTAAGACAAGAGGTGAGATGATACATATGGAATGTCATACACAAACACACTGTGAGGTGTTTCATGTTCTTCCTTTGATAGCTAATATGCACTTTTTTGTCACTACTGATGTAAGTTTTATATTTCACTACTGGTTAAATTTCAGGAGCTTAAATATGCTCCTTTTTGAGGACAAATTCAAACTTGTTAGGTACCAATTTATTAATTAGAACTAATACAAATTTGTTCTCAAAATAAAGGGAAAGGTGATCAGACTAGGTTTTGATAGCAATACAATCAACTAAGGCACAATCTAAAAGATTTCTCACTACCTCAATATTGTAGAACAGTGATTCAACCCTGTTCACGTCGCTGCCATATTTGATACCACAATCCATAAATTCTTGCCATCATTCTTGAAATGACATAGGCACATAATGATTAAAGTTTGCTGAATATGACTCAATGCATAAATAAAAGAGAAGGAATCAAACATAAAATTCCAGATTTCATAATTGTGTGGTGTAGCAATTCATTTCAACAGAGAACATTGCCAGAACAGAAACTTGCACTCTTAGAAAGGCCCTGCTTGTTTGATTTCACTGCAACCCCACTCTACTCATGAAAAAACTTGGCCTTTTTTGGGCAAGGCAAAGAGCAAGGATAAAGGAATTTTAGACACATGCTTCAAACATGCAGGAAACAACTGAAAATCATAATCTTAAATTACTATAAGAAAGAAAATCTAGGCCCAACAGACACCAAGCTAAGAATGATTAAACAGGCATTTGGTCAAGTTAAGCAACCAAAGTAGAAACCGTCAATGTAGCGACAGCTTACAAATACACTAAAAGTATGGGTCTCTGTTATTTTTGGAACAATGAACATCAGCACTTTTGGATTTTCCAACACAAACAGCTCTGCTTCTCTCTCCACAGCTGCTACCTGATCTGATAAGTATATCAAAGTTTTGTTTTTCAGGTTTCAATTATCTGTTGGTTTTGTTTTTGCTTTTGGAAAAAGATTTGCATTTTGTTACTGGGAGTTCTGAACAATTCAGGAACCCAATAATTTGTTGTCGTTCGGGTTAGTTGGCATTCCTTCCACCTGCCCTCTTGGATAGTTCAAGGAAAACTTAACAGGAAATTTACTTGCAGTAAAAATGTACCCAATATAATGAGAAATCCAGAATTAGGAAGATGTGTACAAGACCAGCTTGTATTTTATCAAATAACCTAATAAAATTAATGTATTTCTGCTACATGAAAGATAAACCTGCTTTGTGGAGCTGAGCTACAAGACTTGGTCTAAAAAAATAAGATATTCTCTTACAGATAACCTCTCTTCACTGTGTGATTGAAAGGATTACAGCAGAATTTCTAGCTACTCCACAAGGCTTGAGTTAGCACAAGAATGTATGGAAGGCTTGATTAATAGATACATTTAGAGTTAACAGTGTACATATTTTTATCAGTATACACAGATCATTAGAATAAAAGTAGATGACCTTGTCCAAAGTAATTAATAACTGCAGAAATATATGTAGTTAAAAATTTTGCAAAACACAAATTTATCACCAGATGAGTCTCGGAATAATTAGTCTTGTCGAATACAAATTACCTTTGAGAAAGTGGTTAATAATCAACCACTGATTGATTGAATTAAAGGAGTGCCTTGTTATGATCAGATATTCACCAAAGGCATGCATCTCCAAGGTATATGATGGACATGTGGGAAAATGGCATTAAAAGTAATTTATTTAAGTAGTTGATCACCTCTTGGCGAAGTAATGATAACAGAACCTCATCTACCATCCAAGTAAAATGCTGACAAAATTCTATGTGCCAAATAATCAAAGGTAGTGAGAGGACTGTGTTACAGATTATTGGGACCTCTCCTGTTGCAGAGATTTTGACAAAATAAATACAAAATTTGAACTCAGCTTGGACTTGTCTGAATGATCCTTTCATTCCACAACTCCCACGCCTGATGCCTATTGCTGCCATGGAGATTTATCAGTGATATAGTCCATTTAAAACCCAACACCCAACCCCAACCAACCAATTTTCCCTTGCAACCGCTGCAATCGTGTCTGCCTGTCCCGCATCGGACTGGTCAGCCACAAACGAGCCTGCAGCTGACGTGGACTTTTTACCCCCTCCATAAATCTTCGTCCGCGAAGCCAAGCCAAAGAAAAGAAGAAGAGTCCATTTTTAGGTAGACCTTTGAAACTACATATTTACTTTTAAATCAAGTCTTATTTATCATTCCAGTGTGTGAGTTTTCATGGAGACAAGATCTGCTATAAATACATGCTACTTCTCTGAGAGATGATAAGACAGTGAACACCTGAGGCAGTGTTTTGGAAAGAGGAAGTCAATAGATTTGCTGACTTCATTTTTAAAACTTCTAATCAAATGACACCTCACAAACTTTTTGGGGATGTGGGCTGTAAGTGGTAAGTTGGGAAAAAGGGTTGTGGTGGTGGAGTGGAATGAAATGTTGAGGCAGCAGGGCAGAGTTCTTGATTCCCACAATATGTCCACCCAAACAGTTTAGCTCCAAATGTAATACTTTGACACCTTGTTCTCAGCTGCCTGGTGACACCATTAAAAAAAATTAAATCATCTTTCTCAGATCTGTTGTATGAAGACCGAAACAACTAAAAATGGCAATTATAATAATTATTTTTTAAAAAATTTAGACGTCCAGCACGATAACAGGCCATTTTGGCCCATGAATCTGTGCCGTCCAATTTATACCCCATTAACCTACACCCCCAGTACATTTTGAATGGTGAGAGGAAACCGGAGGTCCCGGAGAAAACTCATGCAGACATGGCGAGAACGTACAAACTCCTTACAGACAATACAGGACTCGAACCCTGCTCCAGATCGCTGGTGCTGTAAAGGCGTTGCGCTAACCACCACTCCAACATTTGTTCATTTAGCATGGTTAAAGCAACCAGGACCCATCAAGTCAGCTAATTATTAATACCTATCACCTCAACACCTCTTTCTTGCACTAACTCAGTATTTTCAGCAACTTAAGCTGGAGAATTCTAAAGATTTTCTCCCTCCTGGGCAAAGAAATTTATTTTCATTTCAGTCCCTTATTTTGAGACCTTGCCTCCCAATTCTAGACACACAACTCTTGACAGTAGATGGAATATTGTTGCATGAGGATAATATTCCATCCTAGAAACAGTCTGGTGAATCTCCCTCTATGACTAGTTAACAAGAACATAAAAAATAGGAACAGGGGTAGGCCATCTGGCCTGCCAAGCCTGTTCTGCCATTCAATAAGATCATGACTAAACAGGCCGTGGACTTCGCTCAGCCCACCCATCTATCTGGCCATGGACTCAGCTCTACTTACCTGTCAATTCTCCACAACTTTAATTCCCCTAATGATGTGCAAAATTTCAAATACAATGGTATCCATAGCAAATAGTGAGGATGTGGGAAATCTGAGTGGCATAAAGGAATTATTTAATTTTACAAATTAATACAGCAGGACACAAATGAAATAGTGGCCAAAGTTGGTCATATAACCCCTTTAACCTGCTCTGATCTTTCAGTATCTTTCTTCATAAGCTCCTTTTTTTTTTAACCAGTAATCTGTCTCAGCCTTCAAAATATTTCATGAATCATTTTCCACAGCTCTTTGAGTGGGGGGGTGGGGGTGGGGGGGGGGAAGTTCCAAACATTTATGACCTTCAGGGAAGAAATTCCTTTTGATCACTCTTAGAAGACCTAGTCTTAAATGCGAGACCTCATTCTGAAACGTGTTACCTCCCTCCCCCAATCACCCTGCCAAGATTCACTGCAAAGGGACTTCAGATTATCAGAGTACGTACATGAACTCACATACAATCCTGAGATTCCTTTTCCTGCGGGTGAGGCAGAATTACCTCTTATTGGTAGTGGCAAAAAAAAACTGTAGTCAATGTCATAAGTAATAATACTCAAGAAATAGGTTTGGTTTAAAAAAAAAGATATGCATAGTTGCCCTAAACTTCCTGGCTTCTGTTAAGACATTGGCCTATAAATAAGTAATCTTCATTCACATACACTAATTTACATCGCAAATCTAATTACCAAAGAACCTCAGAACAGATTAAAAACAAAGTGCAATAAATGGGACAGCTCACATTAAGAGAGAAGTGAAGCTTGTCAGTAAACCTTCCAGTATGTCAACAGTACTTCCTGCATCATGAAGGCACAATTACAACTACCAGAGATCAAATATATAATACTCATTAAAATTTCACAAATATTAATTAAATTACTCCAATGTACTGCTGTATATAGAGATATTATACAGTATAAATCTCAGCAGTCAACAGAATTCAGTAGGTTTGTTCCATTTGCTTATGCTAAAAAATAATCAAATAACATTTTAGAATGTTAGACACAGTTATTAATCCCTTACTTTGAGATTATCTACTTTGATTTATTAGCACCATTTAGATTGTTAGAGCAAACTTCAATGGCTTTCAGGTGGAGATTAGTCAGATTAACAAATATCAGAACAGGATACTTTAGATTCACACCAACTTTCTGAAAACTCCACATTGATCTGGGCATTCTGCCAAACAGCTTTCAATGAGTTTTACAAAAGAACCTCCAATCACAGACAAAAGCCGTGCACAAAATGATATAAATTGTTCCAAGAAGCCTCCTTATTAACTCCCACTTACAATTTGCTTTTTTCTTGAAGAGTGAACTGGCATGAATGCTTTTACCGGTTTACATTTTTATCCATTGAAGAAGAGAAATCATTTTTGGGATTAGGCCACACTTGGTAAAGCAATAGGCCCAGGATGCAAATGGCCATGGATTTTTCATTTTTTTTTCACATACAGCATGGAAATGGGCCCTTCCTGCCTATGTCGCCCAAAAACACCAATTAACCTACAATCCCTGTACATTTTTGAAGGGTGGAAGGAAACTAGAGCACCCGGGGGAAACCCGCACAGACACAGGAAGAATGCACAAACTCCTTACAGGTAACTACAGATTCAAACCCTCAATGTTCACTCACAGTACGTAGTTTAGAATTCGAATGAAATTTCCGTTTGCAATTATAAAGATAAATAGTTCTAATATGACCTTTCTTCATTAACAAAATATTGCTAGAGGAGCAACATCATTGGACTCCAATTCATGTGCACTGCTATTAATATTTAGAGAACCCTCGGCCCTTCTAGTCTGTGCTGAACTATTATTCTGGCTTCAATCTGCTATAAATATATCCAATTCAAAGAAAGGATTGCCGGCCTGGGAGGAAACAAGCGAAAAAAAATTAACAAAAATAATTAAAATTTACTTAAAAACAGAATCATCTGTTCTTGCCAACAATGTGATCAGGAGCACAGTAATGAATTCCCACGTTAACATCACCATTCTTTTATTCTCTTTAATACCACCTCCCCAGTTTTATTTACATTTTTATTGACAAGCTTTTATCAAAGATGAGTATTTTACATTATTGCCAATTCAAAAACAAAAGCAGAAGTAATATTTTGGTAAGCATTTTCTATGGGTACTTCTAACTTGTATCTTTATCTAATGGTCATTTTTATTCTAGCCAAACTTTCCTCACATTTCAGCCTTATTGCACAGGAAATCAGCCTTGCATTCGGTTCGGCACTATTCAAGTTTATATTTATTGTCACAGTGCAGAGGTGAGTTAGACATGCATGTGCCAAGGTGCAGTGGAAATTTTTGTTTTGTGTGCTACCCAGCAAGTCTATCCAGAGTACAGCAGAATAAAACACAATGCAGAGTAAAGTGAGAGATCGTATCAAACAGAGCAAGATAATTATAATTTTACTAATGTGAAGTTCTTCAGTAATCTGATAATAGCAGGGGAAAAAAATTGTCCATGAATTTGGTAGTATGTGATTGCACGCTATTGAATTTTCTTCCTGCCAGGAGGAGTGGGAAGAGGCGAATGGGCTGGGAGGAACCTTTCAGTAGGTTGGCTGCTTTCCAAGGCAGGTCTACAGAGGGGGTGGGGTGCATCAACATTTCTGTGCAGTTTCTTGCAGCCTTGGGTGGAGCAGCTCCTATACCAAACTGATCTGGATGCTCCTCTTACATCGGTAGAAGTCGTTGAGAGATATCAGAGACATGCCAAAGTTTCTCAGGATTGTGATGAAGTTGAGGTATTGGTGTGCCTGCTTACCCATCAAATCAACATCGTTAGTCCAAAACAGGTCATTTGAATTTTTTTTTACTCCTGGTACTTAAAATCTGTCTACTATCTCCACTTCAGCACCATTGATGTAGATGTGGGAATGAGCCCCACTCCTCTTCCTGAAGTCAATCACCAGCATGTTAGTCTTGATGATGGAGATGTGGGGGGGGACTGGTACTCATGGTGGGGAGCTGGCTGATGGAGGACCTCAGTTTTCTTCCGGCTGACTTCCAGGCCAAACATTTTGGCAGTTTCCACAAAACAGGACGTCAAGCGCTGAAGAGCTGGCTCGGAATATGCAACTAAAGCGGCATTGTCTGCAAAGAGTAGTTCACGGACAAGTCAGCCTGAAGAAAACTGAGGTCCTCCATCAGCCAGCTCCCCACCATGACTACCAGCCCCCCCACATCTCCATCGGGCACACAAAACTCAAAACGGTCAACCAGTTTACCTATCTTGGCTGCACCATTTCATCGGATGCAAGGATCGACAACGAGATAGATAACAGACTCGCCAAGGCAAATAGAGCATTTGGAAGACTACACAAAAGAGTCTGGAAAAACAACCAATTAAAAAACCTCACAAAGATTAGCGTACACAGAGCCGTTGTCATGCCCACACTCCTGTTCGGCTCCGAATCATGGGTCCTCTACCGGCATCACCTACAGCTCCTAGAACGCTTCCACCAGCGTTGTCTCCGCTCCATCCTCAACATTCATTGGAGCGACTTCATCCTTAACATTGAAGTACTCGAGATGGCAGAGGCCGACAGCATCAAATCCACGCTGCTGAAGATCCAGCTGCGCTGGGTAGGTCACGTCTCCAGAATAGAGGGCCATCGCCTTCCCAAGATCGGGTTATATGGTGAGCTCTCCACTGGCCACCGTGACAGAGGTGCACCAAAGAAGAGGTACAAGGACTGCCTAAAGAAATCTCTTGGTGCCTGCCACATTGACCACCACCAGTGGGCTGATATCGCCTCAAACCGTGCATCTTGGCGCCTCACAGTTCGGCGGGCAGCAACCTCCTTTGAAGAAGACCGCAGAGCCCACCTCACTGACAAAAGACAAAGGAGGAAAAACCCAACACCCAACCCCAACCAACCAATTTTCCCCTGCAACTGCTGCAACCGTGTCTGCCTGTCCCGCATCGGACTTGTCAGCCACAAACGAGCCTGCAGCTGACGTGGACATTACCCCTCCATAAATCTTCGTCCGCAAAGCCAAGCCAAAGAGAGAAGAGAGTCTTGATGATATTGAAGAGGTTGTCACCCTGACACCAAGCAATTGTACCTTCTGTCTCCTATCTCATTATTTCAGATCTGGCCTAAGGTGGCAGTCATCTAAAAGTTTATAAGAAGTGGAGGAGCAGTGTTTGTCTATGTTGCCATATGTATACACATAACATAGGTGAGTGAGTATTTAGCCACATGGTATCTGTATGAAAGAGATGCTGTCTCCAATCTACATAATTGCGGCCTGCCAGACTTCAAGTCCAGGATCAAGTTGCAGAGGAAAGTGCTAAGACCAAGCCCCCAGATTGTGGGGATTGTTTGTTTGGGACTCTGGCAATGAAGACAGAGTTATAGACAATGAATATAAATATCCTTGTTTGTCCAGATGTTCCAGACTGAAGTTGAGTTCAATTCATTACAGATGCATTGTTTACTTTGACCTATTTTCCATTTCCTATATTTTAAGCAGTTCATGTTATCGGTTTTTAACTTTCTCACCCGCTTGCCATCATTTATTTTCCGGTTATCTTTCTTGATGTTTAATGGATTCTGAATTAATCCATAGAGAAAGAGACTGGTAGGAGTAGCATTCAGAATGCTCAAACAGTCAAATTTATTGTTATCTGATTGCACAAGTCCCTTTGGCTTGGCTTCGTGGACGAAGATTAATGGAGGGGTAATGTCCACGTCAGCTGCAGGCTCGTTTGTGGCTGACAAGTCCAATGCGGGACAGGCAGACACGGTTGCAGCGGTTACAAGGGAAAATTGGTTGGTTGGGGTTGGGTGTTGGGTTTTTCCTCCTTTGTCTTTTGTCAGTGAGGTGGGAAATAGAGTTTTCCAGCCCTTGGTGCAAAATACAAAGAGACACAACCACACATAACACACAAAGGTATAGGCAAAAAATGGATATGCTGGACAAGTATTCACATGCACAAAAAATAAACATTGTTTCATAAATATGAGTCTCAGATGGTCAGTATGAGCAGTTCCTTTAGTCATTCAGTATTCTCATTGCCCGTGGGAAGAAGCTGATACATAGCCTGGTGGCACTAGCTCTGATATTCTGTAACTCTTCCCTGATGAGAGCAGCTGAAAGATGCTGTGTGGAAGGGGTCCTCAATAATTTTGCATGCCCTCTTCAGACAATGATCCTGGTAGCTCATGTTGATGGTGGGGTTTAGAGGGAGGAGAGAAGAGAGGGAGAGACTCCAGTGATCCTTTCTGCTTCTCTTACGGTCCTGTCAATTGACCTCTGATCCATTTCTCTGCAGCAACTGTACCGCACTGTGATGCAGCCAGCCAAGGTGCTCTCAATAGAACTTCTGTAGAAGTTTGACATAATGGTGGCTGGTAGCCTTGCCTGCTTCAGTCTTCTCAAGAAGTAGCCGCTACTGCACCTTCCTGCCAAGTGAGGAGATGTGTACCCATGATAGGTAACTAGACAAGTGAACTCCAATGACTTGGTGCTCTCCGCTCTCTCTACTAGAGAGTTATTGATGTGAGGTGGACGGTGGTCATTCCTGGTCCTCCTGAAGTCCATGATCATCTCCTTCATCTTGTCCATGTTGAGAATCAGACTAGAAACAGAAGTCTATTGCCAACTTTTGATGGCTTACCTTTTCTCTTTCAACCTGCTGCCCTTTATTGGTTAGCCATGGTTGGTCTATCCCTCACTTAGAATCTTTACTCTTTACTCAGACACCTCTGCAGAATCAAGAATGGCCTCCTTAAATGCCTGCCATTGCTAGCCTACCATCTTTCCTGTGAACCTACCTGCCCTACTCACTCTAGCTAACTTTTCCCTAATTCCTTGAATACACAAGAGCTTGCAGATGCTCAAATATGGGACCACAAAAACTGCTGCACAGACTTAGCAGGTCAAGTGACATGTGAAGGCAAAGGAATAGTTACTGCTTAGGCTTGTGAGAGGATGTAGGGTCACAACCTGAAACACACCAACCGTTTGCCTCCAGAGGTGCTGTTGAGTTCTTTTAGCAGTTTCATTTTTTTTTTGCTAACTCCCTTCAAAAAAATTAGCTGTTTCCAATCCAAATTTCTCCAACTCAAACCAAAAACAAAACCATCATGCTATTATCATTCCTCATGGGGAAATTTTTCACTCTTAAGGTTATTTATTAAACCTGTTTTATTACCAATTATCAGATGCAAAAAAGCTTTTTCCTTGTGAGCTCTGCAGTGTTCTAGGTAACTATCTGAATATTTTCTCATAATTTGTTCTTATAGCTGCATTTTCCAATTTGATTAATCCAATCTACAATATTAAAATATATCATAATTATTGTTTAGACCTGATTATTGTACCAGTGTCTTCCTTCCCTAGCTTCATTATCCTTCACCCCTATGGACTCAACATATTTTGAACCTATATTGTTCATAAAAACTATACTCATTTTTATCTCTTACCAGTCCACTGTCTTCTTCCCATCTATCCTTCCTAAAACTTAAATATTCCTGAACATCAATCTTCTACTTTTGATCTTCTTTGTACTATGCCTGAGGTGGGCATCTTATCATATTCATTTACTTTCATTGGTGCATTAGTTCTATTGCATTATTATGGATGCAAATACATGAAGGTTTGCAGCCAATGTGTTTTTTTTAATAAATCATTTTCAATCTTACTTTTATTCTACTTTGGCCCTGTTTCTTTTTTTTTGCTCAGTTTCCTTGCTTTCTGGGTTTGCATTCTACTGCTCATTTTTCCCTCTTTTTTTGTTCTAACTATGTTAACTTTCTATCTCCCTGCCATTCCAGTTTAAACCCTCCCAACTAGCTCAGGTTTTGCTTCACACAAAATGGATTTTATCTTCCTTCACATTGGAACTGCTAATTTGTAATCCATGCAAAAGTTGAAAGGCTAACTCCATGCATTCCAGTAAATAATAAATCATTAAGAAAGAATGCTGATAAAAACATGTTCATCTTGTTTATTCCACTAATTACACCACTCATATATCTACGCATCACATTTACGCGCAGAATTCTATTTATAAGAGTGTTCTGCTTGCAGCAAATTACAATTTTTGGTTATTGTTCTTCAAATATTTGGTTATTGCTTCTCCACAAGCCCAGATAAAAGGAATGAGAGAGATTTGGAAATGAAATGAAATTAATTGGCAGATGTTTTGACTGTGTAGTTCAACATTCTATTGACACTGTTCACTGTATTTCTGCATTGCATATACATAGTAATGTCTACATTAGAACCATCTACAATTGAGTACCTGTCTATTTTGACTAAGTCCTCCTGAAATCTCAATTCCATCACCCACCCTAATTCGTCACTTCACTTTATACTGTTACAGAGATCTGTGTTGTGTATTTTTATGTTAAAAAGTGACAGTTTGCCTTTAAGAGCCAAAGTAAAGGTAGACTGCTAAGAGGGTGGGAGACAGACTGAGCATGTGCAGAAAATGATCTAAAAATGTCTGGACTTGGATGATAAACCACCACTGGGTGGTGCTGTGGAGTGGAAGGCAGCCCAGAGCATGAGTCATGGTCTGGAGGACAGTTTAGAATATTGGGATTTCAAAAAGGATGAACATTCCAAAGGCAGCCAGAAGGATCCGGACCACGCCATTGTTCCTTTCTGTGCAAGCAACACAAGACAACTTTGAATTTTGTGCGCTCTTCTCTCTCAAAGATCTTTTGGCTTCAGTTTACTAAACAAACTGAATTTTGTTTATGATCTTTGCTTCAGTTGAGATCGAAGTTTTGTGAGACTTGTGTGTTTTGTGTTTGTTTTGTGTCTAAGTTTTTCTGTGGGCTGGTTGGAAATAAAACTTAGACTTTAATTACATATGTTATATTTAGGCTGGGGAATTTATTAGTTTTACACTGTTATAGAAATTTGCATAGTAACCAGTGGGCATTGTTATAAAAGAGGGGGGTCTTTGAATTAAAGTTTGAAGGGGAATTTTTGTTAATAAAGTAATTGTTCATCTTGACCCCTGTGTGATATGCCTTCTTTGTGGTTGCTGGTTTGATCTTGTAACAATACAGAGTTTCTGATCACGCAAATTAGAAGCAGAAAGTTGAAAATTCTCTTATCACCCTGCATTAAGTACAATATCATTGAGTATTCCATCTTTCTGACACTTCAGCACGTTCCTTATCTCATATTGAAGCCCCAATGCTGATGGTATAAATTTTCATGTGGTACTTTACCAAAATCTTATTCTGCCCCATCCGTTGGTACCTTCCTAGTTTTGACTAATCACCTAATTACTCCCATGATTAATGAGACTTTGCAGGCATTCTCCCTTGTATTAACAACTGCATAAATCTCAAATTCTTGAGGCTATTTTGTTTTCGGGCAATTTAGCTTTACTGGAATTTCATTCTTGCTTTCAATTAAATAACTATTTTACTCTTTTACACAACGCATGTTAAGCAAATGTTCTCTTGTAAATACCTAGCTTAAAAAAATTATTTTATGCTCCTTATTGGTGATTTATATAGATTTTGCATCTGGCTGTCCTTGGGGCACTAAAGGCTAGTTTCCAAGATGTTTTTTTCCCCAAATACACTGTACTCCTTTCAAATTATTGTTATTTATTCCATTCAGTAACTGAAAAGGGTTTTCAAGTAAGATTGTATTTTGTAACAGTTAAATGTGTCCTCCACACCATTTCTAGTATCCGACTATAATTGATCATCAGAAAGAATTTCACCAAGGCTTCATTCACCCACTGTATGGTTTTATTTAGATTTTATTTCAAGTTGATGGTGCAGTGTGCTAAATTTCCAAAAGGCACATCAGTAAAATTTTGTTTGTTCAACTGGAACCTGCATAAATTTTGCAAATGAATGCAAAACTTAAAGATTTATAAATGTAATGCTCACATTGTGCACATTTAAAATAGAAATGTCAAATCATGCTTATTTATTTTTTGGCTGCAGCTGTAGTCTTTTAATCATTACTTTTTGTTTAGTTGAAAGGGCAAGTTATCAGAAATTTAGGAACCATCTCGTGTAATTTTTTTTATATAACTGAAAACTACCTGGAGAAGGAATTAGACTAAAAATATAGCTTTTAAAAAATTATTTAATTGTTAATTCAGAGAGCAGCTTAAAGGACTGAAGCATCTCCAATAACTAGAGAAGAAATTGATGAGTATGAATTGAACAAATGCAAAAACAAAATCTAAGAAGATTCTTTAATCAGTGGACTAAATTAAATGAAAAATTGAGCAGATTGAACAAAAATTGTGATTGATGGGAGTTTGTTTGTACTGAGTCCTTTAATATTTCTTAAAATGAGTAAACATTCAAATGATCTACAATCAGAGGTAAATGATTAACATCTTTTGCAGTAGGCACATTTCATGCTTTGCAGATAGGAAACTGGGATAATCTTGAGGGGTTGTCAAGTGGAGAAAGAAGAATATTTAAAGTACAATAAAATCCCACTTTTCCAAATTCAAGCAACCGGCGGGAAGAAAAGAAAAACTGGGAAAATAAAAAGATAAAAAATAGAAAAGCTTAAAATTGGTGCCCCCAAGCAGTCAGTTTGCCAATCATGCAACACGCAATCTCAAGCAACCAGAATATTCACTTATCTGGCATCTAACAGTCACCATAAATGCCAGATACCAGGGGTTTTACTGTATCAAGATGCATCTCTGCTCTTTTCCTATTTGGAGAACAAGGCAGACACTGATGTTACTCATCAGCCAAGGTCCCAAACTCTGATATGTTCCCACCATCTGGAGTTCAAAGGCAGAATTACTCTACCATTTTCCTGAAGTTGCAGAAACCAGGAGATTTCCCTTCACACACCATTAGCTTCAAACACTATTCAGTTGGGCCTTCTGGATTTTAGGGTCACAGTACTGGCTACCTCACAGTTAGAATGACCAGAGTCCCAACTCTACTTCTGCGACTGTTTATGTGACATTCACATGTTTTCCCTGTGATAGTGTGAGATCCCTTCTAGTGCTCTGGTTTCTTTCCACAATAGGGAAGGAGAGGTCGACCATTTTCCTGGAACATACCCATATCATGTTGTTCTGTTACATGAAGTCATGGAATCAGCATATCAAGAAATGAGAGATGAAAGAACATGGTGCTATTTACATCAACTTTAAAGTAAAGAACATTTTCCTTCATCCATGTGTTGTCTAAGAACTCACACATAGAATACAAGATAAAGCATGGTGTCAAAAGTGGGATGAAGGAAATTAGAAGGAAATACTTTGAAAAGAAAAAATCTAAAGTCAGCAACTGTTCAGTGAAGAAAAATTAACAAAGAGAAATGAAAGGATTACATCCACCAGCGAAATTTCAACTGACAGGTAATGTGGCTGAAAATTGGAACAGATTTAAACAATGTTTGGATTGTATTTAGTGGCAGTTGGAGCTGACAAGAAGAAAGCTTCAGTTTTCTTACATGTCGTGGGTGATGAAGCCCTGGATGTGTATAATACCTGCATATTTATGCTGAAGGAGACAAAAATGAAACTGGAAAAAATAATGTAACAGTTTGAGCATACTGCATATCTAAACGTAATGTGACATTTGACAGGCACAGATTTTTCCCATGTATACAGAAAACGGAAGAAAGTATTGATCAATAGGTGACTTAATTGAGAAACAGAAGCAAAATTTGGTGGACTGATCGACTAATTGATAAAAGACAGACTTGTGTGTGGTATTCCAGACAATAGTCTAAGGGAAAGACTGTTAAGAGAGCAAAACCTAGGCCTGGAAAAAGCCATAGCACTCTGTAGGGCTGCAGAAACTAAAACTGCAGGCAAAAGAGCTGTTCAGTGAAACTAGCTGCAACGTGGATGCAGTGAGCAAGAACAAACAACTGTTTAACAAAGAGTGACAAAGTGGAAAGAGAGGAGTGGCCAGCGAACAAAAATGAAAGGGACAATCAAAAGCCATATTGTCAATGTGGTGCACAACACCTACCAAAAAAGTGTCCAGCATATGGTAAAACATGCTATATGTGCAACAAAAGAAACCATTATGCCTGTGGCTGTAGGAACCAAGTGTAACAAAGCAAGGTTCATGCAGTAAATGAAAGGAAGATAGAGGAATTCTATGTAGATGCTGTGACTGAAAACAAGAAAGAAAACAGAGATTGGATGTTGAGATTAAAAGTGAATGACATATACATTTCAGATAAATTGAAAACTGGAACACAAATTAATGTAATATAAGAGACCGATTTTAAGAAAATACAATGCAGACCAAAGATGTATGGAACAAAAGTGAAGGTGACAGGATATTCAGGTACTGAAATACCAGTGCAAGGAGAATGCATGGTCAAAGTGAAACACAGGACAAAGAGCACATGCTAGCATTCATCATGGTACCAAAGGATGTACAGGCCATACTAGGTTTAACAGCCTGTGGGAAACTGAACCTGATAAAAAAGAGTCCTTGTGGTGGAAAGCAAAGGAGAGAGTACTCATGAAAGAGAACAATGATCTATTTCAGGGTCTAGGCTGCCTTCCAGGAGAACACACGATCAGAGTGGATAAACATGAGCCATTGATAATACATCCATGCAGAAAAGTTCCATTTGTGCTTCAAAAGCAACTAAAGGCAGAGTTAGACTGGATGGAAAGTATGAATGTGATTCAGAAGATAGATGAGCCAACGGAGTGGGTGAATTCACCTGTCATTGTGGACAAAAAGAATGGAGATCTTAGAATTTGCCTGGATCCAAGAGATCTAAACAGAGCAATAAAGAGAGGACACTTTAAGCTTCCAATGCATGAATAAATCATGTCAAGTTTGCAAATGCAAAGTTTTTCAGCAAGTTAGATGCATCATCAGGATTTTGGCAGTTGAAATTGGATGAAGCAACTTCAAGTCTGTGCACATTCAATAGTCCATTTGGCAGATACAGATTCCTGAGGTGACCATTCGGAATTGCCTCAGCTCCTAAGTGTAACACAAAACTATCCATATGGTCTATGAGCTGGATGGAGTTGATAGCTCTTTTTTTTAAGCTTTATTTATTCGTTCAAAATACAGATAGTAAATAACATATACAACAATAAACCAAAAACATGAACATTATATTTTATAGAAAAAAAAGAAAAAATGAAAAAAGAGAGAACCCCCCCCTTCAGCCAGCTCTCCTAAGGAGAGTCATAAAGAAAGAAAAAAATAGTAAGGAAAAATTAAACAGACATATTAAAATCTAATCAACATAAATCAAAATGTAAATATTCTGAATATAACAACAACTTACTAATAAAATAAAAAAGCTATAGTTATCACATGAAACATATGTAATTTTTTCCATTATTAAACAGTATGTCCTCTCATTATGCCATCTATTTATTATCAATCATATTTGTATCTTTCCACATACTACAAATAATGCTAAATATACAAAACCAAATTGAGATTTATCTAATCCCAAACCTTTCAGAGGTTGCAAACTGCCCAATAAAGATACTATCAGATCTAAAAGTATTTTAGTCTTATACAGATTTGGATTTATCCCAACCCTTTTTATCCATACCATCCTATAACACTTAATACAGAAATGAAATATAACCCTTCTCTAGTACCTTCATAAGAAAAGCCTCAAATTTAGTCATTTCAGGCAAAATCATATCACTACCAAACACACATTTTACCAAAGATCAAATTTAAAAATAAAGAAACAAAGAATTCTTATCAATATCATAGCTCTCCCTCATCGTTACACTTAATCGAACTGTGTAAACCTCAAACATTAAAAGTAGCATATCTACTAATATTACTAAAGACCAATAACATCTTCATTTAAAAACTCAAATCATCGTATATAGGCCCTCCAATAGGAGAAAAAAAATTACAAAAGCTAGATAAAATGAAAATAAATAAAAAAAATAATTAACAAGGCCCCCCCCCCCAAAAAAAATAAACCTACCAAAAGGTAGTAATCCCTAAACAAAATTTGGGTGTGGATCATCCACCAGTGGCTGATGACTAATAGAACCTAGAACAAATCTCTTCTTCCCTAGCTGAACAAAAAAAATCTCAAAATATCATAATAACGTAAAAAGTTAAATATGAATAAGAAGATTCTGCTATTCATCCAAGAGGTTCCAAACTCGGAGATCCCATTTCAAAAGAAGTTGGATTCTTTTCATTCCCGTTTTTCCCATTTCTACCATTTCCAGAACAACCAGATTTTTCTTTAGGAGATAATAGTGACTACGTCTTTGTCCTCTTATATCTGGCAATGAATCAGCAAAAATCATTGCTTCTTGATCATCCTCAAAAAACCGAGATTGATAGTCTCCATGAAACACCTTCAACACTGCCGGATAGCGAAAAGTAGACTTTTAACCTTTAAGCCACAAAACTTCTTTAACTGGATTAAATTGACGTCGACGTTGAATAACCTCTTGACTCCAATCAGGATAGAAAAAAACTCTGCTATTCTGAATCAAATAACGGAGTTTGTCGTTTTCTCGCATTTTGCACCGCCAGTCGAAGTATTACTTCTCTATCCAAATAATTCAAACATTGAATTATTACAGGTCTCGGTGGCTGACCAGGTAAATATAATCTCCTTAAAGTTCTATGAGCCCTTTCCAATACCAAGCCTTCAGAAAAAAATTCTTGCCCTAGTACTTGTGAGATCCAATCTGTAAAAAAACTGAAGACGATCTTGTCCTTCCATACCTTCTGGCAAACCAACGATTTTCACATTATTTCTTCTACTTTGATTCTCCAGATAGTCTATTTTCCTCTCTAACTCCTTCTCACGTTCTCACAATTCTATAACGGACTTTTCAACCTTCAACACTTTTTCTGTATTCGAAACCACTTGTTGACATTCCAAAAAAGCAGACTGAAATTTTTAAAAATCTTCACAAGATGCTTCTGCGCATACTTTAACTGTATTCAATTCTGAACTTATCCTTTGAGCCAACTCATTCATTATAGGCTGAATGACAGCATGTAACTGCTTACATTGTAATTCAGAAAAGCTCAGCCCTGCTTTCTCTAACATAGTGGCAGAACCAGGTAACTGCAGCTCCTGCTGCAACTCAACAACAGGCATTTTAACGGTCTTACTGCGGGTCTGGACTCCCAGCGACTGCACCCGACTTCCTCAGGGGGTCGATGCTGGTCTCCCCCCGCAGCTTGCAGTTTTTTCAAAAAATCACGGATGAATTCCAGATCTTCAGATTGAAATGCTTCCTGAAGCGTTTCAGACAATGGCATCGTCTTCCTGCATGCTCCCTCCGTTAAAATCGGCAGGCTGTAAGAATCGGGATCCACTTCTTGGGAACACGCACCTTCCTCCAGAGAACGGGTAATTCCAGCGCTGTCCTTCTCTTGGTGAGTAGTAGACATTTTTTTTTCATCTCCCTCAGGCATTCTTTGTAGTTTAGGCACTGAAGAAATTAAATCTGAAGCTGTAGCAAGTTGTTTAGGCTCCAAATCTTCAGTACTTCGAAAATGTATCTTCTTCTGCACTTGAGGTTTAATCTTTTTGCCATTAATGGCCATAATAGTTCCTTAATACTTTAAACTAAAATTTAAGAAGTTTAAACTTGAAAACAAAGGGTTAAAAAATGGGTACTTAAAAGTCTGGCCAGAGAGGTCGAGATTACACATCTAGACTCTACGCCATCTTGCCACGCCCCCGGAGTTGATACCTCAATGGTCAACATCACAATATGAAGAGCCACGAGAATGGAGCATGAGAGACTAAGGAAAGTGCTGGAAACAACAAGGAAAGCAAACCAGAAGCTAAATAGATAGAAATGCCAGCTTGGGGTGACAGAACTAACATTTGTAGGAGATATTATTGGCAGTGAGAGCATCAGATCAGATCCCAGAAAGGTCTCCACTATTGGGAACATGCCAAGACTACAATGCATAGAGGTTTAATGAAATGATTAACTATATAGGTAAATTAATATCCAACCTTTCAGAAAAGATTATTCCATTGAGAAACTAACAGAAAAGAACACTAAATGGAACGAACTAAAGAAACTGCTCCCAGAGGAACCAGTTCTGAGGTTTTACACCCCAGTGAGACCCATCAAGATATCATCAGACCATCACATAGTGGGCTCGGTACAGTTCTTCTGCAAAAAAATATGATGACTGGCAACCCATTGCATATGCATCACATTCAATGACAGACACGGAGACGCGATGCGCTCAAATTGGAAAGGAGCTGCTCAGCATCACATTCGCCTGTGAAAGATTTCATCAGTTTGTGTCAGGACAAGCAATCAGTGTAGAGTCTGACCATAAGCCCTTGATTGCATTGTTCCAAAAGCCATTAAATGAATGTCCACTTAGAATACAAAGAATGATGATTAGGCTGCAACACTATACACTGAATGGAACGTACACTCCGGGTAAGCTAATGTACACAGCAGACAGGTTGTCTAGAGATGTTGACACGAGAGAGCCCGCAAACACCAGAATGGATGAAGACGTGAATGCCATTGTGGACATGATCACAAGTGCACAGCCCATATCAGATGCAAAAATGAAGCTCATAAAGTCAGAAACAAACAAAGATGAAACACTGAGAAAACTGAGAAGAAACATCTTGGATGAATGGCCCAACATGAAGCAGGACTGCTCATCTGACGTTGCAGAGTACTGGAACTGCAGGGCAGAACTATCAGGGGTTCATGACATCATCTACAAAAGAAGCAAAATCCTTATGCCAAAGAGTCTGAGAAAAGAGATGCTGAAAAGGATCCATGGAGGACATCTCAGAATCAAAAAGTGTAAGAAAGGAGCCTGAGAGGTGATGTACTGGCCAAGAATCAACAATGATATAACAAATGAAGAGTCAAACTGTACAATATGCTGGAAATATCCTGCAGAACCACTAAAGCCACACCCAGCACCGTACAGACCTTACCAGAAGGTAGGCGCTGACCTATTCAAATGTCAAGGGAAGGACTATTACTCCCTGTATCCAGAGGTGTGTAAACTGAACACCACCACTGCAGATGCTGTAATAACAGGTATGAAAGCCATATTCTCCAGAAATGGCGTGGCAAGCGAGGTCTTCACAGACAATGGACCGCAGTTTTGCAATTTAAAGTTCCGACAGTTTGCCAATGAGTGGGACTTTGTACACACCACATCAAGTTCTCATTTTCCACATTCCAATGGTCTAGTGTAAAAATCAGTACAGACAGTGAAAAGACTGATGAACAAGACAAAAGGCAGTGGAACAGACTTCTACCAGAGCATGTTAGTGTACCACACAACGCTGCTCGAGTGTGGTATGTCACCAACACAACTCCTTATGGGACATAGGCTAAGATCAAACCTACCCATTCAGGAGAACCTCCTAAAAACAAAAGAGGGAGAGAAAGTGAGGAAGTTCAAAGAACAACAGAAAGAAAAGGAAAAGTATTACTTTGACAGAGGAACAAAAAACCTACCGGAATTCTACACTGGTGACCAAGTAAGGCTAAAAGATAAAACAAACTTATAGACTCAGAATGGAACTGTCCTTAGTGAAGTCCAACCAAGTTCATACACCACTCAGACAGATGAAGGTGCTGTTCTGCAAAGAAATCATCAAGATCTTCAAATGGGACCAGCCACAGTAGATGGAAAGACAGATACAACCTGAATATACAGCTAAGAAGACATTGTCCGAGGCAGCAGCTCAGATTCAAGGATAATCACTCAGGAGATCATCAAGACACGTGAATCCTCCTAAGAGACTCATTGAGCAAACTTAAAGACTCCTGTTATAGAGTGAAGAAGTGCTATCTTATTTGCTCTTCAAGTTTTAGTTTATGTAAATGTAAACACAAAAAACAAGTTTTAAAAATGTTAACAATGTTGATAATAATGAAAATGCAAGTTCCTGATGTTAAAGTTAAAATTGCAGAGTTATACAAAGAAAACATATCAGTTAAAAGTAAGCTATTTTTTGTTTTATGAAAGGGAGATGTAATGATAGCAGGGCCTTGATTATAATTCCTGTTTGATTAGACTTGGCTGCCAGTAGGGGACTGACACAGAGCAGGTAATGTTAGATCTGTAATGGTGGCTGCAGCCTCATGGTGTTGTTTACATCAACTTCATCCATGTGTTGTCTAAGAACTCACACATACAAATACAAGATGAAACAAACTACACTATAAAATTGTATTTAGCATTCCAATCATTCTTCTTTCAATTGGAAAGAAAACAAAAATACTTCAACCAACAGCTAAATGTCGTATTAAAGTTATATAATTATATATTTTTTTATTTTAGCTCAATTATACTCAAGAACACGATTTTGTTTCCAGTAAACCGGGTGCCATTAATCATTTACAAAGAAAACAAATCACAATAGCAGTTTCTGTTGATTCACACTCCAAGAACACATCCTATTTATGCAAGAATAAATGATGAATGTGTCCTGAGATTATGACTAGAGTTTATTCAACTGAGCAACAATAGCTCAAATTGCAATTAGGATTTTTACATCTCCTTCAGCTTTGACCATCTTCCATCTTGCCCATTTATAGACCATTTGGAGCAGAGAAAGCATGTGGCTGACAGCAGTGCAGGCTGGGGGTGAAAATGGAAAAAGGACTGGAAGAGGGGAAAAATAGACAGAATACATTCAGTGTCTGAATGTAATCAAAGCGGCTTTAACATAAAACATCGTCATAGTTGTTCTTCCAAAATACTAATTCGCATTCCATGAATATTTTTATCATTAAGGAAATTTTATTTTCTTTAAATTGTCCAATCTGTTTTCCTTGCTACATTTTCTGCAAGAAACAGGAATTTATTGAAAATATTTTTTTTTCCACAAGAGGAGTGGAGCTTTCTCCACTGTCCACATCATCAGTGCTCAGGTTGAGATGATCATATTTAAGTTCTTGTGGGTAAATGTCTCCAATGACATGTCCTGGTCCAACTAGCAATGGCCAGATAAGTGCACCAGTGCCTCTACTTCCTCAGAAGGTTGAGGAAATTCAGCACATAACCTGCATCCCTTAAGAATTTCTATAGAAGCACCATCAAATGCTTCCTGTCAAGATGCACGACTGCATGGCACAGGAAGTGCTCAGCCCAAGACCAGTGCATGTTTTGAAGGCAGTCAGACTTGAGCACAATCCCCTCCAATACACAGCTTCCCCCCCCCCCCCCCCCGCCATTTCATCTATACTTTCTTCTACCTCTGAAAACCAGCCATCTTATGAAAAGACCCATCCTGACCTCACTCTCTGTTCCCTCCTCCCTTCAGGAAGAAAAGGTGAAGATGAGATTATGCATCACCAAATTCAAGGTGTTTCTTTCCAGCTGTTATCAGAATCCTCAACACATCTCACACTCATAATGTTGCCTTATGCTCTATCCTTAAATGAGCTCTTTCCAGAACCCTGCATTCTATGCTATTGGCTGTATTTCCACTGATGTCCACAATATTTATTGATCTTTATTAGTTGTTGTCTGGACCTGTGTAATGATGGTGGAAAAAGTGGAAGATTCAGAGAGTGAAAATGCATCTCATTAGGACCAGTCAAAATCCTGAAGAAGATGCCTTCCCCCCCAAGCCTAAAACCGTTGGTTCTTATTTTTCAGAAAGTGAATAGCTACTCAGCATCTTATTTCGCAAGCCATTGATCAATTCTATCACCTCTCATCGCACTGCTTCTATAGAAATTCTTAAAGGATGCAGGTGATATGCTGAATTTCCTCAACCTTCTGAGGAAGTAGAGGCACTGGTGCACTTATCTGGCCATTGCTAGTTGGACCAGGACTTGTCATTAGAGACATTTACCCACAAGAACCTGAATATGATCATCTCAACCTGAGCACTGATGATGTGGACAGTGGAGAAAGCTCCACTCCTCTTATGGAATCCAAGGCCAGCTCCTTTGCCTGATCCTTGATCAGAATTTTGACATCATCAAGTCTTAAGTCCATCCTTCTTCCTTCCATATTCTGACTCAGAGTGGCTTGCAAAATATTCCCTCGCGCAATTTTGTTTTTCACCAAATACCAAAATGTATGCTGCTCAAGTTGTGCATGATCCTGGCCTAAATAGAATGTTGCTAAGTTTTATAGTGAAAACATTCAAAAGCTCTCCAATAGGCACATGGATTCAAGAATAGGTCATGGATGAGAAGGGAAAATTAGATTGTTGTGGAGTAGGTCTACATAGGTCGGCACAACATAGTGGACTGAAGGGCCTATACTCTTCTGCAAAGTTCTTTGCTTTATGTTCCAACTTACAAGATCACAACCCAAGAAAGCAGAAAACAAGCCATTTAATTGAGTCTTCACTATAGAGGAATGAAAAATTGGAATAGCAAATTTGAACCTTAAATGATTCCAGGTTTTTCCCCTCTTTTTCCATCTATTCCAGAAGTCATTATTCATTTTATAAGGAATTCATTATATCATGTCTTAAGCATACCATATTTGTATAATCTCATTATTTCATGTTCTATTCTTTTCTGATTATTTATTTATTTAAAAAATATACATAATAAAATCTTCAATAACATATTACAAACAACAACAAAAACAAAACATTTCCTCCCTCCCCTCTTCTATACATACAGATCCACACACCATCAGAGCTTGCATATCTTTTAAATACATGGAATACAATTTGGGGAATCACCTTTAGGTATGTATAATATCAGCATTTATATTCCTTTCCGTTATTGTATTTGGGCCCCTATGTGGTCCAGTTATGGCTGCCAGATCTTTACAAAAGTGTCATATTTATTCTTTAAATTGTGATTTATTTTTCCATAGCTGTTCAGTTCCACAGCTGTTCAGTTCCACAGTCCATTGCATTATAAGTAAAGGGGAGTCGGACTTCCAAGTGAACACAATATATTTTGTTTTGCTTCCGTCAGTGCTATTTTTATAAATGAGATTTGATATTTAGTCAATTTGTTGCTTATTTCAATAAAATTGCCTGTTAGATAAAGCTCGGGGTCATCCACAAAGGCCACTCCTGTTATCCTGGTTAAATTTTCCTACAATATCTTGTCAAAATGACCTCACCTTTACACACGACTATGTAGCATGTCGAAAAGTTTCTATTTCAGTCCTACATCTGAAATACATCTCTGAAATTTCAACTTTTGATCTTTGTAACTTCTGTGGAGTAAGATATCATTGGTGCAAAAAATTATACTGAACTACTCCATAGCTTGCATTTATAATTGATGTCATGTTGTCCATAGACCAATCTGACCAGCTTCTTTCTGAAATTACTACACCCAAGTCTGTCTCCCATCTTTGCCTTGACCTCTGTAAACCTGGCTTTGCAGTTTAACTTTAGAGAGCACATAGGTTTTTGTTATAGATTTGGGTGTAATCCCCATTCAGACCGTTCATTCCATTTCACTAGTTTCACGTGGGGTCAATGTTGGTCCCCATCTTTCTGTGTGTTCTATTCTTGCATTTTTAAGGATTCTTGTTTTTTTTTTAAAAAAGATATACCCTTGGCTTGTTAATTTCCATTCCTCTTCCAAAATTCTTAAGTTTATAATTTACAGGCTCCATAAAATTTTAACTGCTATACAAATGCAACTCATTGTTACAAGGAGACAGAGGACAGTTAGATAAGGTACACAATCCATTATCCGGAACTCTTGGTCCCTCAGCCGCCTCCCCCGACCGCTGGTCCCTCGGCCGCCTCGCCCGGCTGCCTCCCCCGACCGCCGGTCTCCACTTGCCGAATTTTGGAGCTTTCTGGATTTTAGATTTCCGGATAAAGGATCATGTACCTGTATATCAAACCCCAAGTGATCTATCAGCAATTATGAAAGCCTGTGCTTCTTGAATTTTGTGGCACAAATAAAAGAATTAAAAGGAAAACAATTCCTGACGTACAGAAGCAAATTTCAGGATGTTAGCTGTTGCTCTCTACAAATTATGCTGACCTCAAGAACATATTGTTTTCTAATCCACAAAGTTTTTCTTGGAGCAATTAAAGATCTTTATATGTACTTCACTAAATATATACAAAAAAAAATACACACAAGTCTAAAACAATTCCAAATTAAATTTAATTTGATATCAATAAATATTATGATGTATTCAAAGTCACAAAGATAAATCTTAACAATGCATAAAATAATTTAAATCAAAACAGCAATATTATGAAAGAACTTGGTCGTTATATTTTAAAGCAATGCCTCAGGCAAGACCTTTTCTTTCAAAAAAGGTTAAATGAACCAACCATGATGGGTTATATACAATTTAAAAACAAACAATGAAATGTTTAGTGTTATAATGTGCTAAATTAGAATTTATATTAAGTACAGATACACAA
Source organism: Narcine bancroftii (assembly GCF_036971445.1). Lineage (NCBI taxonomy): Eukaryota > Metazoa > Chordata > Chondrichthyes > Torpediniformes > Narcinidae > Narcine > Narcine bancroftii. Next base: position 38,000,884 of record NC_091473.1, read on the forward strand.
TCCATTACCTGGAACCCTTGGAGGACAGTGTGCTCCGAATTTCGGATATTTCTGGATTTCAGAACAAAAGCCAGCTGCCCCAGTTTTAAGCCCACCCAAATTGTGCTGCCATATCCACCCATTTCCAGTCGCACTGGCGCCTCTCTCTCCCTCGTCCACCCGAGTCGCACTGTCGTTTCTCTCCCGCCTGAGTCGAGCTGCCATCTCTCCCCCTTTGCCCGCCCGAATCGCACTCCGTCTCTCTCCTCCCGCGCCCACCTGAATCATGCTGCCATCTTCCCCCTCCTCCCAACCTAGTCATGCTGCTCTCTCTCTCTCTCTCTCTCTCTCTCTCTCTCTCTCACTCGTACCACCACCAGGGGAAAAAAAAATGCTGGTTTTTGGAGATTTCCGGATTTTAAATGTCCAGATAAAGGATTGTGTACCTGTACCATAGTTTGTTCAAAAAGCATTTTATGCTGGTGGACTTATTACAGTAGGGAGCTGGTATCAAATACAAAACTGCAGTAAACGTTTTAATAATTACATGAAGCAGAAAAGGGTGCCTAAAGTGAACATTAGTCTCTTAGAAGATAAAAAGGGTGAATTAATATGGTGAATTAAGGCAGAGGTTTTGAACAACGACTTTATGATGGGCTTCATGTTGAGGGCAATGGGAGAGATTATGGATCGAGTGGGAAGCAAGGACCTCTGCACAATTGACATCACTAAAGATGTAGTGCTGAGCAAATTAGTGGGCCTAAAAGGTTGACAAGTCCACTGGTCCTGGTGGAATGAATCCTAGGGTCATAAAATAAATGGCAGAAGTTAAAGTAAAGTCACTTATGATAATTGACCAAAATTCTCTAGATAGGTCCCAACAGATTGGAATACAATGAATGTGACATCATGGTTTTTTTTAATTATAAAGGATGTAGGCAAAAACATAACTATAGCCAAGTTACTTTAATATCTGTATTCAGGAAAATCCTTACATCATTAAGCAAGAAATAGCAAAACATCTGGATACAAATTGCTCCATCAGGCAGATACAGCATGGATCTGGGAAGGACAGGTCCTGTTTGACAAATTAACTGGAGTTCTTTGCAGATACAAGAAGTAAACAGAGTGAAACACAAAAGTCTGCAGGCACTGTGATTATAGTGAAAACACAAATACTGGAGGAACTCAGCAGGTCTCACAGTGTCCATGAGAGGTAAAGCTATATAACTAACGTTTCAGGCTTGAACCCTTTCTCAAGGTAGAAGGGCTCAGGACCAAAATATTAGTCATACATCTTTACCTCCTACGGACTCTGCGAGACCTGCTGAGTTCCTCCAGCAGCAGTGTTTTAATAATGGGAGTAGATGGATATTGTATACTTGGATTTCAAGAAGGCATTTGATTAGATGCTGCATAAAAGACATCAATAAAATAAAGATGCATGGAGCCAGGGTTGGGAGGGGTATAGATTAGCATGGAAAAGGAATTGGTTAACAAATGGAAAGCAGAGTTGGGATAAATGGACATTTTAATGATGAACCCAGAGGTCTGTTCCTGGCACAACTGTTCACAATATAGTCACGATTTAGTCACAAATCCAAATTTGTTGATAACGCTAAATTGAGAGGGAAAAAAGTTGTGCAGAGGATATGGAAAGTCTGCAGAAAGATATGAATAGGTTAAATAAATGAGTACAGGTCTGGTGGATATTGGTAAATGAGAGGTCATCCAATTTGGATAGAAAAATAGGAAGTTCCAGATTATTAATTAAATGGTGAAAAATCCACCAAATGAATCTGTCAATGGATTCCAAATATATTTAAGACAGATGTATTTTTGCATAGTACAGGAATTAAGGTTTATGGGGGAAAAGGCAGGTAGGTGAAGCAGAGTCCACAGCCAGATCTGCCATGATCTTATTAGAATTGACAGGCTAAATGGCCCATTCCTGCTTGTATTTCCAAAGTTCTTAAAACAGGAATCTTTTAAAGATTTTTTTTTTTTTTTTAAAGTTTTCATTTCAGGCAAATGACCCAAATATTTGGTCACCAAATTGAAAAATACTTTTGTCGTACAGAATTAGGCAACTCCCCCCCACACCCTCCACCTGCCCCCCCTGAAAAAAAACCCCTAACCCATGTAGTATTTTTCCACTGGCGATTAATCAGTAAAGCCAATAGTTAAGACATTGGCAATTCCTTCTTATCAGCTTAATGAAAATGATTTATTCCAGATGGTTATACAAGTGTTTTAGGCTTTACAAAATAATGCAAGTAAACTTCACAGTGAAGGAAGGCCAAATCTGATTAAACTCAAGTTGTTGGAACACCACGAATATTTTAATATCGGAATATTTTATAAACAATCATCCACATTGAAAGGTTTGAATAAAGCATCAACTTCCAGCAAATGTCCCACTCAGTTTCACAATCACACCTCATGGCAAAACAAAACCAATTTGTGACCTAGAAAATGAATTGTGTACCGATAGACCAAATCTCAGCAACAGTTTGGTTTGAATTGTAAACTAAAATCATTTTCAGGAAACCGTGGACATCATAGTGTTCTACTTTGAACACTATGAATTAAGATTTGCATTAAATTCAGACTTTATTTTGATGAATAAATAAACTATGAAGCCTTGTGTCTGAAATTCATTTCCCAACCCTACTACTTATAAAAACCAGGCTTTTCCTAATGTCCATGGTAATCTTTTATCACATTCATTCAGTAGGGCAACTAAGCAAATGAGATCAGCTTCCAAGAACACCAATGCACACACATTGTCAGAGGTAAAGTTTGCAGAAGACATATAATTGTGTAGGAAAATTTGGGGAGCTTACCTTCCTGCATCAACAAAACCTACAAATAGAATCATTCCTCCCCCACCTCCCCCCCCACCCCCCCAAATACATTAAGAGTAAACTCTGAACTCACCATAATGTGCTTGAAAGGCCTGGGGCTTTACAACCTGATTACAATGATCACACATCACCAGATAAAAATCATCATGTGCTGGACAATGACCAAATATTGGCATATCTGTGGAAAAAAAAACAGGATTAAATTATGCCTTTCATTAATTATGCCTTTTTGATATCTTGAAAAATAAAATCCTACTGCATTAAAAGTGTATTCTATACTTTTAAACTTAGTGCTCAATATTAAATTACATGCATATTAATGCTGAGAAAATTTAACACATTAATCTAAAACATCTTTAACAACCGACAACTGCATGCTTTCTTAAATTACAATCTTTTAACATGCAGCCAATTTTTAAAATTGTATCAGCCAAGGATTAGGCAAAATAAATTGCTTCAAAGTTGCATACACAATGAGAGAACAGTTCAGCTTCAAGTTTAAAATACCAAGTAAAAATTCTCTATTTGCCTTTTACTTCCAATTCTTCTCAAAGCCAAGCTACTGATAATTTTATTGGTTACAGACATATGCAGACCAAATACTGTGAGCACCAGCCGCCTGCTGTCCACAGCAAGTCAACAGAGCAACGCATGCCATGATGGTGGATTTACCTGCTCAAGAAACTCATTTGACACAAATGCTAGAGAATGCAACTCAATTTCCACAATATTTGTTTGTTCATGGATTAGGATACCCAAATCACAAACGTGCATACAGAATTGGTCATTTCCATCCCACTGCCAATGTTGGCAAAACAAAATATCTAACCTCAGATAAGTCTCAACTTATTTGAAGAAGCTGATTCAAATTTTGCTTATTCACATATTCCGTAACACCAACACAGCAATGATTCAGCAATATCATTTTATATAACCATACAAAACAAACGGTAGCAGTGTAATGAACTGAAATGCTGAAAACTTGCTGCATTAAGATTATACATAATGGTAGCACTAGATATGGAATGTGATACTTATAAAGTATATTATTAATACATCTAATAAATCTCTTGGTGCCTGCCACATTGACCACCGCCAGTGGGCTGATATCGCCTCAAACCGTGCATCTTGGCGCCTCACAGTTTGGTGGGCAGCAACCTCCTTTGAAGAAGACCGCAGAGCCCACCTCACTGACAAAAGGCAAAGGAGGAAAAACCCAACACCCAACCCCAACCAACCAATTTTCCCCTGCAACCGCTGCAATCGTGTCTGCCTGTCCCGCATCGGACTTGTCAGCCACAAACGAGCCTGCAGCTGACGTGGACTTTTTACCCCCTCCATAAATCTTCGTCCGCGAAGCCAAGCCAAAGAAGAATAAACCCCAATTTTGTGGAATTTGCTAATTAAGAGCATATAAACAAACAGACAAGAGTTAAAATGATGATGCCCCTATTAGCATGTAGAAAGGTTTATATCTGAAGGGACATGGGATGTGAAAAGAGAAGCATGCAAGTTGCAGAAAGGAAGAAGAGCAACAGGTTCTGGCAGAATGGCAGTATTGTGAAAAATAGCAAAGATTATTCTCCACAGATGTACAGTGATTTACCTTAGCCAAGTCACAACCACTCTCTCCTGAATTTGGTAACTATTAAATCACAGCAAAGAGGTACAACTCTCTCCAGGTTGAAAATAGCGTCACATTTTCCCTCTTCCTTGAAACTGCATGACATTAGCAACTCCAGTCAAAAAGATTCAAGTTATAAGCATTTATTCGAATTAAAGTTGCCTGCAATCACCCAGATGTTCACAAAACTCCCACAAGCCACATGTTCCTACACTGGCATCTATCTCTACATAACACTTCCATTTTTTTTATATTTTATTTTTTGTTTTTTTTTAAATATACATAATAACATTTTAAATATACAAATTTTTTTCTCATTCAAAAACAAAACAATCCCTCCCTCCCTCCCCCCCACCTTCCATACATACATCTGTTCACCGTCAGAGCTTACATATATTTTAAGAATTATAGGGGACAGTTGCAGAAACAACATTTTTGTATAATAGTTACCTTTTTTATTCCTTTTTATTACTGTATTTGGGCTCTTATGTGGCCCAAGTATGGCTGCCAGATCTTTACAGAAGTGTCATATTTATTCTTTACGTGTGATTCTTTTTCCCCACACAGGTATACAGCTGTTCTTTTCCACGGTCCATACGTTATGAGTAGAAGGGAGTCAGACTTCCAAGTGCTCACAATACATTTTTTCACTAACTGTCAGTGTTATTTTTATAAATGAGATTTGATATTTGGTCAATTTGTCACTTATTTCCATGAAATTACCTAATAGATATAACTCTGAGTTGCCCGTGAAGGCCACTCCTGTTACCCAGGTTAATTTTTCTGCAATTTCTTGCTAAATTGGCCTCACTTTCACACACGACTATGGGCACGTAAAAACGTTCCTGTCAGTCCCACATTTGAAACACATCTCTAAAATTTCAGATTTTGATCTGTGTAACATTTGTGGGGTAAGATAGAATTGGTGTAAAAAAATATACTTAAAACCAGTACATATCTTGCATTTATAATTAATGTCATGCTGTCCTTACACCCATCTGACCAGCTTCTTTCTAGAAACACCACACCCAAGTCCGACTCCCATCTTTCCCTCTACTTCTGCACTTTTGCTCTACAGTGCATAGTACATTTTTGTTATAAATTTGGGTGTATTCCCCATCCAGACATAAAACTTCAAATTTAAAAATAATTTATTCACCATTTTAAATAAATTAAAATGAGCACTTCTTCCTCTGCCTCACGTTTGCACACACTAAATTCTACAATCCATACTACACTTTGTGACTTAGCAAGATCTGCACATTTAAGAGGTAAAACTTGGCAGGAGAAAAGAAATCAGTGTTATGTGACCATGTTATTGGCATCCAATATCACAAATATTTATTTTAAATTAAATCACCCAATATTTGTTTTCTCTACATTTACAATTGTGGTCTAATTCAGATCAACTCAGGAAGCTTCACCTCTTGTAATGTACTGTTAATAGAACCAACGTGTAAATGGCAGCCCACAAATTAAATATTTCAATCCCCAAGCACCTCCTATAAAATCGTACCTTTTATTTCACATTGTGTCATTCCCAAATTTAATTACTGCACCAATGGTGGCCTTCTGTACTTTAAAATTCTGTCACTTCGCTTCTTGAAGATGGTCCTTAGAACTTGTATTACCAAGCTTTTGCTCAGCTATCATATCTAATATTGCGAACCATAATTTTTCTATTTCTCAAAAGTCCTATAAAGAACAGCAAGATGCCCTCGCTGCAAAAGTTACTGTTTAATTACAGTAAATATATGCTATCTTGCAAAACCTCATTTAAAGTCAGCAAGCACGACATTTTTCATCCATCTTCCTGAAGGCTACAGCAGGCAGGAAAAGACTCAGGCCCAAACTTAACCCATCTATAGCTATGTGCATCAGGGCTGAACATCACTTCAATAAGAAATTCTAATAAGCTGCAAGTAATAATATTAGGCAAGTCATCCTGACTTGGATTGTGTACTAAGCCAGTCTGGTACCGCATTAACAATTCATCTGAATACACACCCAACTCTAATTCAACACAGTTCAATATCAAGAGTGCAAACACACTAATAGGGCTATGGGAGCCAGGCTCTATATTACGGGTCACTAAACATCGAACAGCAACAGAACCCTTAAACAAAGGCAGACACAACAGTAGGGAAGGGAAAAATAATTGTCAGTTCATTTAGCTGCTGCACCAAGCCAAAATGTGAAATTATCCACTCCAGGAAATTCACAATTGTCAGTTTATTTTGATGAGTGCAAAAGTTAGTTGAAAAAACATGATAGAGAGATGCTGAATTTTCTGCTTTAATTTTTGCAGAGCTCTGGAGATAGATGGGAGATGAAATAGAAAAACAAGAATTTTTCATAAAAATTCTGCTCATTCAATCATAGTTCTTCAAAACAATAAATTGGACGTTTACATGTTTCACCATAGTATTCCACTAGTATAGAAAAATTAACACCAAAAGAACTGAGAAATCACATTACATAAGTATTTAGCTATTGTCAATACTATGGAAGCCCCAGCAACAATACCAAATTCTGGGTGAACAGTAGCAGCAGGTCAAAGAGATGAGGGCTGATGTTGGGCAAGCAAACCTGAAAGTCAGGAAAGGACAAGTGAATGGTCACAGTAGCCTCTTTTAAACTGCAGCATCTGGGTAGCCCTCCTGGGACCCAGGTGCAATTACCAGGGCAAAGGTGCTGGAAACACCTTTTAAATTGCAGGGGATCTACACATTAAATTGCCAACCCAGCAATTTAAGGGGGAATCCTGCCCCCACAATGAACTACTCACCACAAGTACTGCCAGATGTTTGGATGACCAGTCACACACACACACAAGTGCTGATGTCACCAGAATAAGCATGTCAGCCATTTTAGTTTTCAAATTGCCTCTGGACGTGACCTAGGTAAGTTTAACCTCTGAGGTAGGTCAGGGACCCGGTTGGATTCTGACGGGGTTGACCAGGTCAGAACCTTTCTAACTTCCTCGTAACTGGGGCACTAAATTGCCCGGTTAACCCCGTTTTACATGGCAGTTTGAAAAGGCCTACTGAGACAGAGGGTACAATGTGCTTATTTTAATGCAAGTATTGTGGATAAGGCACATGAACCTAGAACCTGGATGAGAACTTGGAATTTCTATTTGGAATTAGGAGGTTGAGGCCATTGGGGGGGGGGGTGATATAACTGCAAGTGTTTTGGAATTCATTGTTTCAGACAGCGTGGAGGAAGTGGTAAAAGAGATGAAGGCGTAACAATGCTAATCAGGGAGGGTGTCATAGTTGCACTCAGAGAGGATTTAACCATGGACTATTGAGGCCCTACGGATAGAGATTAGAAAAACAAAAAGTACAATCACTATTCTAAAGCCTCCCCTCTCCCCCCCCCCCCCCACCCCCACCCAATAACCATCAGGAGGTGGAAGAACAGGTATGCACACAGACTATAGAAAGTTGCAGCCATATGACAAAATCAGAGTTTCAGTGGGGGAACATTTTGAGTTGTGATCACTCCCTCAACTTTCAAGGATGGTCAATATTCATGGATAAGCTTGGGCCTGGTAGAAAAATACTAAATTGTGGGACATCAAATTATGACAGAATTAGACACGAGTTAGGGATTAGCCATTAGGAGCAGTTGTTATCAGGCCAAGCCCACAAATAATTTACAAAAGTTACTTCAGGACCAAACAAGAATCCAGGATCATAATGTTCCAGTGCAAAGGAAAGATAAGAATGGTAAAGTAGGTGGATCTTCAATGAAGAGCAGACATGAACGCAAAAAGAAAAATGAAGCACAAGTTCAAGAAGCTACAATCAGGCAGGGCCCTGGAAAGAGCTCAAGCGGGGCATTAGGAAGGCCAAAAGGGGGCATGAGATGTTCTATAATATAGCAGGGACAACACTGGGGATCAATTTTCCAGACGTCGACAAGGGCTAAGTTCAAAGACAGTGGAAAACTGCTTAATGGTCTGGCATAACTTCACAAAATGCAACCAGATCAACATTTCATTAAAAGTAATCCACATCAAGCCCAATTCCAAACCATTTTCTTGGCTAGTGTATTTCATCATCAAATGTCAAATGAAATATCACTGCAGTTTCAGATCCTAGCCATTCTGCATCTACCAATACACAGATTAAGGATGTCTTCGGGTCACTGAAGTCCCTTAAGTTTGGTGAAAAAAAAACTCAGTTGATCCAAAGTAGCCCATCATAGCTCACTACTTACAATGCCTGATCAAAATACTTTACCAAAGCCAGCAACACTCAGAAATTCAAGGGTTATGGTTACCCACATTCAAAAGCGCAGACAAGGGTGGTTGTTAAAGAAACAATTACAGATAAGAGGAAGAGTTCAAGTTACATTCCATCATCCAGGACAAGGGGCAAGCCAGGTTACTACAGAGTTCCCAACAGCAAGAAGGAAAAAGCAAAGCAAGTATAATCAGCAAAATGTTTAAGTGCAAAAAAAAGGGGAAGCTCACATTTGTTACTAATGCAGAAAATTTACAACTGAAGTGCATAGAAAGGAAATGAGAAAAGGCATAGTAGTTAATGCAACACTTTTACAGCACCACCAATCAGGATCGGGGTTGGAATCTTGCACTCTTTCTAAGGAGTTTCTACATTTTCCTTGTGTCTGCGTGAATTTCCTCAGGGACTTCGGTTTCCTCCCACAGTTCGAAATGTACTGGGGGTGTAGGTTAATTTGGAGTAAATTGGGCGACACAGATTCGTGGGCCGAAAAGGCCTGTTACCATCTAAATTTAAATTCATTTTTTAAAAAGCCAGGAGTTAAGAAAAAATAGTGGTAAGCAGTCATAGAAAATCCACAAGATGCTTTTATAAGACAAATAACCAAGAGGGTTCTGTAAGCAACAAAAAAAAAATGGCAACCTAGGCTTGGAGACAAAAAGCATTGGAAATGGTTCTTAGTAAATAATGCAGATCACACTCATGAGAGAGGTAGCATAGATTTGGCTGTTAAGTAAAAATTTGGATGGAATAAATAGATGAAGAAGTTTGTCATCTTTAAAATGAACTGCCTCATACTTAATTTAGAAAAGCATGGGAAGAGAAACAGATTCAGCTATTTTTTTCAACCCTCCAGTTAGAGACATTGTGCTGGAGGCTTGGAAGATCACTAATACCGCACCATTGTTTAATCAAAGTAAGATTAGCAGACCAGACAGTCTAACATCAATTCACAAGAAAAACAGAAAACAATATTAATCATTTACGGAGACAGCTTAATTCAAAGACACTAAGCATGTGTTGTTTTAGGTAGATTGTGTTTGAATAATGATCAACAATTATGATATTAGAAATTTACCCTAGTAAACATTGGCTTCAAGAAAGGGATTTTGTAGGGTCCCACATGACTTATTTTGGAAAGGGGAAAGCATTTTAGATGTAATGTAAAATGGTAAATTAGATGCAAAAACTGACTCAGTAGCAGGAAGAAAAGGCTGAAGGTTGACAGATTGCAAGACGTTTCTGCAAGTTTCCTGGAGCTCAACAGACTGGTTTTGTGGTATACTATCAATTACTCTTTTATACTAAAAACCCATATTGTGTATACACGACCCATCTCTGGGAGCTGGCTTGATTGTTCACACAGAAGAGATGCTGGTCAGGCAGTCCTTTTACATTGCAAGCCGGCTTCCGAGAGCAAAAGAAGTGGGATGTGTAGCAGAGGAGTGTCGGTCGGTGTCTTGTGTGATGTACAACGTTTGCATTGGGCAGTGACAAGCGTGGTTAAATAGCAAGTGCTTATGCTAGCTGTATACATATTTGGCATTTTGAACACAAGCAAATCTTCTGCGCATCATATTCAACTTTTTGAAGCACGCGATGTCGCATTCGTGTGAAGGACGTGATCGTGTGTTCAGCAAATTGTACAAGGAAAAGTGAAAAGAACGAAGGAGCTGTTTGAGGCAGAAAGGTGCCTGAACCTTAGACAGAGGTATTTGGTTCTTGCGAGGCAATTCATGCAGGTCTCAGAGGGAGAGAGAGGGATATGGAGGAGGGGGGGGAGAGAGGAGGAGGGGGGGGAGAGAGGAGGAGGGGGGGGGAGAGAGGAGGAGGGAGGGGAGAGAGGAGGAGGGAGGGGAGAGAGGAGGAGGGAGGGGAGAGAGGAGGAGGGAGGGGAGAGAGGAGGAGGGAGGGGAGAGAGGAGGAGGGAGGGGAGAGAGGAGGAGGGAGGGGAGAGAGGAGGAGGGAGGGGAGAGAGGAGGAGGGAGGGGAGAGAGGAGGAGGGAGGGGAGAGAGGAGGAGGGAGGGGAGAGAGGAGGAGGGAGGGGAGAGAGGAGGAGGGAGGGGAGAGAGGAGGAGGGAGGGGAGAGAGGAGGAGGGAGGGGAGAGAGGAGGAGGGAGGGGAGAGAGGAGGAGGGAGGGGAGAGAGGAGGAGGGAGGGGAGAGAGGAGGAGGGAGGGGAGAGAGGAGGAGGGAGGGGAGAGAGGAGGAGGGAGGGGAGAGAGGAGGAGGGAGGGGAGAGAGGAGGAGGGAGGGGAGAGAGGAGGAGGGAGGGGAGAGAGGAGGAGGGAGGGGAGAGAGGAGGAGGGAGGGGAGGGAGGAGGAGGGAGGGGAGAGAGGAGGAGGGAGGGGAGAGAGGAGGAGGGAGGGGAGAGAGGAGGAGGGAGGGGAGAGAGGAGGAGGGAGGGGAGAGAGGAGGAGGGAGGGGAGAGAGGAGGAGGGAGGGGAGAGAGGAGGAGGGAGGGGAGAGAGGAGGAGGGAGGGGAGAGAGGAGGAGGGAGGGGAGAGAGGAGGAGGGAGGGGAGAGAGGAGGAGGGAGGGGAGAGAGGAGGAGGGAGGGGAGAGAGGAGGAGGGAGGGGAGAGAGGAGGAGGGAGGGGAGAGAGGAGGAGGGAGGGGAGAGAGGAGGAGGGAGGGGAGAGAGGAGGAGGGAGGGGCGGGAGGGAGGGGCGGGAGGAGGGAGGGGCGGGAGGAGGGAGGGGCGGGAGGTGGGAGGGGCGAGAGGAGGGAGGGGCGAGAGGAGGGAGGGGCGAGAGGAGGGAGGGGCGAGAGGAGGGAGGGGCGAGAGGAGGGAGGGGCGAGAGGAGGGAGGGGCGAGAGGAGGGAGGGGCGAGAGGAGGGAGGGGCGAGAGGAGGGAGGGGCGAGAGGAGGGAGGGGCGAGAGGAGGGAGGGGCGAGAGGAGGGAGGGGCGAGAGGAGGGAGGGGCGAGAGGAGGGAGGGGCGAGAGGAGGGAGGGGCGAGAGGAGGGAGGGGCGAGAGGAGGGAGGGGCGAGAGGAGGGAGGGGCGAGAGGAGGGAGGGGCGAGAGGAGGGAGGGGCGAGAGGAGGGAGGGGCGAGAGGAGGGAGGGGCGAGAGGAGGGAGGGGCGAGAGGAGGGAGGGGCGAGAGGAGGGAGGGGCGAGAGGAGGGAGGGGCGAGAGGAGGGAGGGGCGAGAGGAGGGAGGGGCGAGAGGAGGGAGGGGCGAGAGGAGGGAGGGGCGAGAGGAGGGAGGGGCGAGAGGAGGGAGGGGCGAGAGGAGGGAGGGGCGAGAGGAGGGAGGGGCGAGAGGAGGGAGGGGCGAGAGGAGGGAGGGGCGAGAGGAGGGAGGGGCGAGAGGAGGGAGGGGCGAGAGGAGGGAGGGGCGAGAGGAGGGAGGGGCGAGAGGAGGGAGGGGCGAGAGGAGGGAGGGGCGAGAGGAGGGAGGGGCGAGAGGAGGGAGGGGCGAGAGGAGGGAGGGGCGAGAGGAGGGAGGGGCGAGAGGAGGGAGGGGCGAGAGGAGGGAGGGGCGAGAGGAGGGAGGGGCGAGAGGAGGGAGGGGCGAGAGGAGGGAGGGGCGAGAGGAGGGAGGGGCGAGAGGAGGGAGGGGCGAGAGGAGGGAGGGGCGAGAGGAGGGAGTGGCGAGAGGAGGGAGGGGCGAGAGGAGGGAGGGGCGAGAGGAGGGAGGGGCGAGAGGAGGGAGGGGCGAGAGGAGGGAGGGGCGAGAGGAGGGAGGGGCGAGAGGAGGGAGGGGCGAGAGGAGGGAGGGGCGAGAGGAGGGAGGGGAGAGAGGAGGGAGGGGAGAGAGGAGGGAGGGGAGAGAGGGAGATTGATCACACGGCCCATGTTCTGGTCTAATGTCCTGAACAATTTTGATGAAGATGAGTGGCAGACTAATTTTTGTACGTCTCTGGCCACCTTTGACTTTGTATTGGAACTCATTGAGCCACACCTGAGACGCAAGACAACTAACTGAAGCATGGTGCTGAACTCTTTCAACTGATCTGCGCGCTCCTGTCTATCTGCCTCCCGTGCTGCCATCTCTGCCTCCTGCACATCTCTCTTCATCTGCTCCTCATGGTCCCTCTGCCTTTCTAAACAAAGGCGATCCCTCTCCACATCATCAGGGTCCATTGACAGTGGCAGATCCTTTATTTCTGGGGGGTTTTTTCAGTTGCGACTGGCATCGTGGAGAACAAAACAACACAAGCGACATTAGTGAGATGGGTCTTTACGGGCAAACACACTCACACAAACACAAGATGGTAATCATGAACAAATTTTTTTTTTTACCTGGCTGATTGTGAGCCGCAGTCTGATAGTTTCTAATGGTGGCATCCGTCTTCAGCATCAGCGCTACTGCTGGAGGAGGGAGATGCAGCAGGAATGGTCTCGGGGGGGGGGGGGGGGCGGGGGGAGAAGCTGGATCTTCCATGTTGCTCAGAGTGGGTTGCCCCCACATGGAATGGCACAGGTCAAAATATGGCCAGTCCAGATGCCCTCAGCCACTCCTGCCATTATGATCCAAGACCTTACGAATTTTTTTCCCCCCGTAAACTCTTCAACTTTGTTATTACGTGCACCTTGACCCAAGCAAAGCCGCCGTCCCCAAGTTGTGTGGCCAGCCTTTCAGATATCGGGCCATCTTTCACTTGCCCCACTTCACCTCTGATACGACCTCATTTGGCAGGTAAAAGATGGGTCTGAAATGACCCCCAATCTGCCTTTGTCATGCTTATACAGGTAGGCGAAGTGTTTTAAAAGCAGATTATACACATCTTGAAGGATCAGTGAAAAAAAATTAAAACAATTGCAGTGACCAGGATTAATCAGCTTTCAGATTGGCCTTCTGATTAAAGGCTGCAAGAAGCATGAACTGGTTAGGCAGGCAGAAAGAAGCAAATAATTCAAATCTATACAAATGTGGTGCAATACAAAGAAACATACCACAGCATGATACCAAGCATCAGAGGGATACCAAGGCATGCTTGACTGAACATTGGCAGATCCCAGAAGAAATATGAACAAAAGGATGATCAAAGCACTGTCCAGAAAAGAAACAAGTAAATTCTGATTAATTTTATTCACTTTTCATTATTTAGGAAGAGATGTTCAAGGACATTGAACATGAATTGGAGTGACGGAAAAATTATTGTTTTAGGGAAATAATTTATTGGTGATGGAGGAGAAGTTGTTGGAAGATTGAATGTGCAGAAAATAAATAAAGTATCTATTTCCCTCAATTCAAAGGTTAAGAATCTGAACCTTAGAGCAGCCAATAGGATTAACGGGATAGAATGTCAGACAAGGTCAAACTTCAGTGGTGCTGGAATATATATCTCAATAAAAAGTCTAAATTATACTTCATCACACATTAGATTTGTGCCTGTAGATGATTGGAGGGCTTTTGAAATTACGTGATTAGTCACCTGATGCAGGATACTTGGCCTCTTGCACCAAAATATTTATTAGGCCAGACTTTTTAAAAATACTGGTCAAGGACAGGCCTCAGGTAATTTGTTGTGAGGAGTTTAACCAAAGTTACAGGCCACAATGACAAGCCCTTGTATTTGTAAATCTCACTTAATCCACCATCTTTGCTTATCTACCCCAATCTTAGTTGGGCAACAGTGAATGTGTGTAGGGAAAAAGGAAAAGAATAGATGGAAGATGGCTGGGAAGTTTACCTCCCCACAGCTGCTACGATCTGGATAATTCTGACACAGCACACATTCAGTATGGAACAGAGAAGGCAATTTGTTATAAAGATATTAATTAAAAAGTCAATCATGAAAAAAGTTTTGCTATTTGCAACAAAAGCAGCTATAGTAAAACTCCAATAATATGGCACACTCAGGGCTTTGCTGATGCAGGAGTATCAGATTTTCCAGATTACGGCTCCAGCCAGAAAGAGTTGGAATGAAGCACAGGAAATTTCACCTGGTGATACAAATCCCAAAGCATTAGGATTTTCAGGTTGATGGACAGCAGATGATTGGAGTTTTACTAAACGTATTCAAGGTCTATGAGAGGCTTAACATTGTTTTCATAACTACGGGAGATGTTTATCCTTGACTGACAAATCAGATGAAAATATTACTCAAATGTACAAATTGCTGCATACTTTGGGGAACTTTTTATTGAGATACATAGTTCCAGCACCACTGAAGTTTGACCTTGTCTGACATTCTATCCCGTGAATCCTATTGGCTGCTCTAAGGTTCAGATTCTTAACCTTTGAATTGAGGGAAATAGATACTTTCTATTTATTTTCTGCACATTCAATCTTCCATCAACTTCTCCTCCATCACCAATAAATGCAACTCAAGTATTTACAATTCCACAAAAAGCTACAATGTTTTGATGGAACATCATGTAACACTACTGAACAACTAACACAACCTACAGGCCTAGCTGGTATTGCATCAATATTATTAAATGTCTGGACAGAATCAAACATTTGTGAATAAGAGAAGAAAACCAGCAAATGCTGAAATATCAAGGTACTGGAGGAACTCAGCGGGTCATTCAGCATCCATATTGCTTTATCAAGACAAAGTGATATAAAGTACATCAGGCCAAAAAAGATGGGAAGTGGGAAAAGGTGGGAGAAACAGATCAAGGGATGAGGGAAAAATAGAGAAAAGTAATAGGAATAGGTAAAAAAGGGTGGAAACTGTGGAGCAAGATAGGGGGGGGGGGGGGGGGGGGACTACCCAAAATTTGAAAAAAAAAGTTTAAGGATGTCCAGGACAAATCTGATGTGTTCCTCAACTTTATATTTGACCTCCCCCTGGCAATGGATGAGGCAGAGGACACAGATGTCCTCAGTGACAGTGAGGGGATCCATGTTTATTAAACAAAGAGGACATTTTGTACATTTTAGACTGTCCAAACACCAAATTCAGTTTGTGAAGGTCACCTTGTCAGTAGCCAAGAAGTGTACAGCAGTTACATGAAAGTTCGACTCCCAGCTAAATATCGCACGATGGAATATGGAAAAACAGTGCTGCATTTCCCTGGAGAAAAATCACTTACAATTTACAGAAGAGATATGATACATATGATGAAGTGTGGCAACTGTATCTGAGGCTCAGATATAATTCACACCCCCCTCCATCCCCGAACAAAAGAAACAATCCATCCCAGCAGGTAAAGGATTAGGAGTATGAGATGGGGAATGCGGGTGCAGGCGACCTGTGCTTTTGCCCCTACTGGTTTTTATTTAACATCTGAGGTCCTCCAGCTTCAAGGAGGATCGCTGTCTTTGTCTGCATTTAGGTGGTTTTTGTAATTCATGTATAGAGAGGGGAGGGTGAAAGGAGAGGGAAAATAAGGACTCTGTAAATCATGTCACGTGGAAAGAGAATGTAATATTTTGTTTATTGGATCTGCATGTGCCTTTGGAAATCAAAATAAAATATTTTTTTAAAAAGGACATTTTGAATGCAATTAGAATTAAACAAGAAAGTCTCCAGACACTGTGTACACAATTCAAAACAGAAGTGATGCAGAAACTTAGCTAGTCAAACTGTGTACTTTATAGTGCAAAGATGCATAATCAACATTTCAGGCCTGAGCCCTCCATCAAGGCATAAGCAAAAATTAGGTAGGATCTGGAATAAAATGTAAAAAAAAATACAACGCTGGAGAAACTCAACAGGTCAAGCAGTGTCCTTTATATCTCTTTGGCTTGGCTTCGCAGACGAAGATTTATGGAGGGGGTAAAAAGTCCACGTCAGCTGCAGGCTCGTTTGTGGCTGACAAGTCCGATGCGGGACAGGCAGACACGATTGCAGCGGTTGCAAGGGAAAATTGGTTGGTTGGGGTTGGGTGTTGGGTTTTTCCTCCTTTGCCTTTTGTCAGTGAGGTGGGCTCTGCGGTCTTCTTCAAAGGAGGTTGCTGCCCGCCAAACTGTGAGGCGCCAAGATGCACGGTTTGAGGCGTTATCAGCCCACTGGCGGTGGTCAATGTGGCAGGCACCAAGAGATTTCTTTAGGCAGTCCTTGTACCTTTTCTTTGGTGCACCTCTGTCACAGTGGCCAGTGGAGAGCTCGCCATATAACACGATCTTGGGAAGGCGATGGTCCTCCATTCTGGAGACGTGACCCATCCAGCGCAACCAACAAGGTCGGGTCAGATACAGCAACCACGAAAACCAACAAGGTCGGGTCAGATACAGCAATGAGCTCTCTGAACCCTTCTCCATTAACAATGGCGTGAAGCAAGGCTGTGTTCTCGCACCAGTGTCCTTTATATAGCAAAGGTAAAAATACATAACCGACGTTTCGGGCTTGAGTCCTTCATGAAGGTATGGAAAAGTGTTGGTGGGCATCTGAGAAAAAGAGTAGAGGGGGGGGTTGTGGTCACAAAGGCAGGAGGTGATAGGTGGAGAAGGGAGGGAGGGGGCAGCAGTGATCAAGGGGAGGAGGGGTAACTAGGTGAAGGGAGGGAGGAAAACTGTGGCCACAGGGGAAGGTACCGGAGCAGGGGCGGGGGGTAGAAATTGGTGGGGAGGGATGAGTGCAGGAGGGAGTCGGGGGGGGGGGGAGTGGTCCCTATGGACGGCAGAGAGGGGAAGATGTGTTTGATAGTGGGATCCTGTTGCAAGAACTAGAAATACTGGAGAATAATGTGTTGGATGCAGAGGCTGGTGGGGTGGTAGGTGAATATAAGCATCTGAACCCAGTGCACTCAAAACAGACAAAGTTCTCCGGTTTGAGGAAATTGCAAGACCTGGAGCTGTAATGAGGTGCATTAAAATGACCAGTAATTCTCAAGAATCATTAGGGAGCTCATCTCCTTTTCTTCTGGAAAATACACATTTCAGGCTGACGCTAATTGTAAATTATTTATAATTTAAACAATAATGAAGGTGAAACAGGTACTTAAATTTTGAAGACAATTCCAGACTATTAAATCTTTCTGGAACTATAAGGAATAATTGTTGACTTGAAAAATATACAGAAACTGCCAGCCCAGTGTTTTGGTTCTCACAGAAACAAATGCTGAATCTTAATATAGGGTATGTATTTCATATATCTTATTGCCCATTCTTTAGAAGAGATTGTATAGGTAAAGGAGACCCATTTTCAGTTAAACATGAATAAGAATACAATTGGTAATATTTATAACTGCAAGTAGAAAAACACAAAGCTGTATGGGGAACAGATACACCACAGTATTTCTACATTAAAGGCTGGAAAACAGATCTGTTTTGTGGTCAAAATGTTAAAAGTGGCTAGGAAGGGCAAGATAAAGTTTCACTTAAGTAAAGGCCCTTATGACTTCTGGTCATTGCAAAGTGTTTTAACAGTTATTTTTGTAGTATAGCCACCATTGTGATGCAAGCATTGCATCCAATTTGTTCACTGTAAGGATCCAGAAGGATTACCGTATTTTCAGTCATATAATGTGCACATATATATATATATAGATATATATATAGATATCTATATATATATCTATATATATAGATATCTATATAGATATCTATAGATATCTATAGATATCTATATAGATATCTATATATATAGATATATATATATATAGATATCTATAGATATCTATATAGATATCTATATAGATATATATAGATATATATGATTGTAGAAAATCATGAATTGCGTAAAGAATATTTTTGTTTTAATGTGCACGTGCATATATTGCACAGATGTAGTATTCTAAATTCCAAATGCCAAAAGGAATTTGCATTTAAATGAAAATGAGACAAAGCACATACCATATCTCTTAATCTTCTGCAATTAACACCCAATCAAGTTCCCAAGAGGTGTCAATTGCCCATTTATCCTGCTCCAACACATTAACAAGCTTTGGAGAGGATCAATTAAATAGACTGAAGTTCAGAGTTTAAGGATTTTAATTCTAATGACTCCCCATGCTCTCCCCACAGCGCTGTATCAGTTCCAACACTGTGGGGCAGCCGGCGTGGGCAGAGTAATGGGATCAGTGTGGGGTCCGACATGGGGCTATGGGGAGAGAGCAGAGTAATGGGATCAGTGTGGGGACCGACATGGGACTATGGGGAGAGAGCACAGCAGTGGGATATGTGGGGACCGACATGGGGCTAGTTTAATTGTGGGGATAATGTTTGGTGCAGACATTGTGGGCACTGTTCTTTGTTTTAGAGATTCATTACATTTGGTGTTTGCATTTCCGTCGAACAAACTCCCTGGGATTTTATTTGCCACCCTCATGTCTTTTGCTAACTGGTTCATGTGTAAATTGTTCTGCACCACTGAGACCTGTGTGGTTATATATTTCTCCCAATGCCTCTGCTAGTTCAAACTCTCTGCTAATCTGATTCCTCTCTGAACACTCAAGGTTTGGCGTGGCTATGGGCAGATTATCAACAAACATTTGGTGCTCGGTGCCTGCATTGGAAAGCAACAAATTAATCTATCCCTCATAAATGAAATCAGTATTAGGACAGCCCATGCCAGCCACTCCAACACCTACAGCTCGCACCGGCCACACCAAGCCCAACACCCCGAAGGGACAGGAGCCAGAGTGCACCTCCCATGCAGCAGTCCCTTTCAGATGGCCAGCGCTGTGCTTCAGCTTCTGCAGGGGCATTCTTAGCAGAGAATGCCCCTGAAGAAGCCTGAAAATAGAATCAAACTTTAACTTATCTCTATTGACTTATTTAACCTAACTTAGCCCCTTTCTAATTCTGTGCACGTGTATGTAATGTGTGTGTAAGTTCAGAAAAGTTCTTTAGTTCACAGTCCAATCTCACTTCTCATTCCTTGAAGTTCACTGGTTGAAGACAATTCTTATACTGTGCACAGAATTTAACATTCATAAAGTTCACCAAGCTTTAGTGCTTGAAAGGTCATTCGCTACCGCTCGAGAAGGTTCTTGTTGATTTTCAGAGAGAGAGATTTGTTGTTCCAGGGCATCCACAATTGATTCCTTTTCAATCAGTCACTTCAGTGTCTTTCTGATGAAACTTGCCCCCTCAGGGTTCTCCAGAAGATAACCTCTTTCTTTCAGGTCACCACACTTATTCCAAGTGAAACATTAGACAGCCAGTTCTCTCCTCTTGCATGAACCTCAAGGGTTTTGACCAGGCCATCTTCCAAATGTAATGTCCACAAGCTTGCCAGCTTGTCCTGTTCTGGCCCCAGCTGCTTCTGCTGGCTGTAACACTGTACAAGTGATCTCTGTGTGTGTTTCTCTCTTTCTCTCTCTCTCTCTCTGACACAGAGAAAAGCGGTCTCACTTTCTCTGCTTGAAAAACCACATGACCCTCCTAGAACAACAAGTTCTCTTCCAGATAATCTGCAGCTCCAGCAAGATCTTTCATCTGTTGCTTTTTGTAAACAACAATCCACTAGTGAAGTCTCTTGAGTGCTCTTCAAAGCTTTTGCAAAGCACTGAGGCCCCAATATGTCTATCATGGGGCAGAGTTCCAGTATTTTAATTGGAATACTGTTTGTATGTAACCTACTCTAACAAACCTTTCGCAATTTATCTCCCACAAACATATCTATATACTCTGTCACATGTGAGTCTTTCTCCACCAGCCTCTCAGGTATGCTCCAGATTTCAACCATGAGTGAAACATTTCCTCCTTAGAACCCCTCCAAAGTTCTTATCACTCAAGTTTTAGTCACATCAGCTTAGAGGGTAAAACATTTTAAACTTTTCCTGTCTATTAAACTCAATTTGCACACCACTATTGGGTCTCCTCTTCTTCATAAATGAATCAGCCTTGCTGGCAATATCCAAATGTATTTTCTTTGCACCCTCCCCAGTGCAATCACATCCTACCTACAAAGTAGCAACCTAAACTGCACAATGCTCCAGCTATGGCCTTCTAGAATTATCTTAGAATCTCACTGCTATGCCAAATTTAACACCATAGATTAATTCTGCCTTTCCAAGTGTAGATTAATCCTGTGGGGAAAAACTGTAGATACCGGTATCTTGAGCAAACAAGGAGTCCTGACCCAAAATACTGACTGCGCCAGCCTCACTGCAAGGTGCTTGATCAGCCGAGTCACTCCAATTCTGTTTATTCCAGGTTAATCATGGTCCTCAGGCCAATTTTCCCCCTGAAAACCCCCATGACTGATTGTTTTTTTAAACTGAAGGTTAGAGATAAAATTGTTACAATTTAAAAGCTAAAAAGTATAGAGTTCTATGAGAAAGTTACGAAGAGGGAAGTTATTGAGGGAGCAGACATCGTTGGAGTGAATTGAGTCAGCTTAGGCTCAACAGGCTTCAGCAAAAACAGTTAAGAGGTGAGGGATAGTAGGAGTTGAAGTAAGATGGGGGCACCCTATTTGAGGAATAAAAAGGATTCAGCTGGTAGGCACAGATAAGGCCAGGATTTAGATAGTATATGTTTTGTTCCTCCAGTCATTAACAATGGGAATTACAGCTAGGGCAGGGAAATACTCCTCTTGCAGAATGTGGGTCACCAGAGAAGCCAGTAATATCCCTCATAACTTCATCTGTGAGAAGTGCATCCAGCTGCAGCTCCTGACAAGTTAAGGAATTGGGACTTGTGTTGGATGAACTCCGGATCATTTGGGAGGCAGAGGGTGTTACAGGGACACTATAATGCCTAGGAAGCAGGAATAGGGTAGATGGGTGACAGTC
Organism: Narcine bancroftii; assembly: GCF_036971445.1. Taxonomy (NCBI): domain Eukaryota; kingdom Metazoa; phylum Chordata; class Chondrichthyes; order Torpediniformes; family Narcinidae; genus Narcine; species Narcine bancroftii. Next base: position 38,022,192 of record NC_091473.1, read on the forward strand.
AGGAAAGGGAAAGGGAACAGACAGGCAGCGCAGGACACCACTATGGTTGTTCCCCTCAATAACAAATATAACATTTTGGATACCATTGGGGGGAGGACGACCGACCAAGCACAAGCCAAGGCAATTAGGTCTCACATGGATTCTGGTCCTGTGGTTAAGAAGGGAAGGGAGAAGAGGAGAGCTGTAGGGATAGGGGGTTCCATAGTTATGGGGATAGATAAGAGGTTCTGTGGAAGAGATTGAGCATCTCGGATGGTATGTTGCCTCCCTGATGCCAGGGTACAAGATATCTCAGAGTTCATGGCTTTCTCAGCACGAAGAGGTGACAAAGTCCTGCAAGGAGAGTTCAAGCTGTTAGGCAATAGGTTGAAAGACCTCCAGGGTTGCTACCTGTGCCATGTGCTAATGAGGTTAAAAAATAGGAGGATAATACATGGCTAAAGACATGGTGCAGGGGGGAGGGCTTCAGATTTCTGGATCACTTGGCTCTCTTCCAGGAAAGGAGGGACCTGTTCCAATAGGACAGTTTGCATCTGAACTAGAAGGGGATTAATATCTTTGCGGGAAGGTTTGCTAGTGCTGCTCCAGTGGGTTTAAACTAGATTTGCAGGAGGATGGGAACCAGAGTCCCAGAGCAGATAGAGGAGGGAAAAGATTATGTGAAAATTACATGCACCATTAGAAGCCATAGGTTGTACCTGGTGTAATGTTCTAAAGTGCATCTATTTAAATGCAAAGAGTACAGTAGGAAAGGCAGACAAGCTTAAAGCATGGTTTCGCACGTGGAAATATGACTGTGGCTATTTGTGAAATGGTTGCAGGAGGGGCAGGACTGGCAGATCAATCTTTTGGGTATCTGTTGCTTTAGACACGATAGAACAGGGTGGATTAAGGGAGAGGAGTGGCATTGTTCGACAGGGAAAATATCACAGCTGTGCTCAGTCAGGTCAAGCCAGAGGGCTTGTCTACTGTGGCTACATGGATGGAGCTGAGGAACAGGAAAGATATGTCTATACTCATTATCATATTGATGACCGCCCAATAGTCAACAAGAATTTGGGAGCAAATAGCTGCAGGAAACACAAGATTGTGATAGTAGAAAAATTTAATTTTCCACATATTAAATTGGAGTCCCATACCGTAAAAAGGCTGGATGACTTGGAGTTTGCCAAATGTGTTCAGGAAAATTTTCTAAATCAATATATAGAGGTACCAACTAGAGAGAGTGCAATACTGATCTTTTAGGGAACAAGACAGGAAAGATGACAGAAGTGTAAGGGAACATTTTGGGTCTAGTGATCGTAATGCCATTAATTTCAAGCTAATTATGGAGAGGGATAGGTCTGGGCCTCAGGTTGAGATTCTTAATTGGAGAAAGACCAATTTTGAGGAAATGAGAAAGGATCTGATATATATGGGTTGGGATATTGCTTTCAGGCAAGAATGTACAAGGTAAGTGGAGGAACGTTAAAGGTTAAATTTTGAGAGTAAAGAGTTTGTATGTTCCAGTCGTGGTTAAAGGCAAAGTTAGCAGGAATAGGGAACTTTGGTTTAAGAGATATTGAGGATCTGGTTCAGAAGAGAGAGGTGTGTAGCAGGTATAGACAATGTAGAGCAAATGAGGTACTTGAGTATAAGAAGGAAAAAAAAATCAAGAAAGAAATCAAGGCGGCAAAAAAAGACACAAGGTTGCTTTGTCAGACAATGTGAAGGAAAATCCTAAGAGCTTCTACAAGCATATAAAAGAAAAGGTAGAAAAGGAACAAAATGGGTCCCCTTGAAGATTAGAGTGGTGGATAAGTTAATGGAGTATTCTTCAAGATGGTATATATAAATATTTGGATAGGTAGACTTTTATTGGGAACAGTCAACATGGATTTGTGAGGGGAGATCATGTTTGACAAACCTTATTGAATTTTTTGAGGCGGTGACTAGGAAAGTTGATGAGAGCAAGGTAGTGGATGTTGTATATATGGACTTTTGTAAGCCTTTGATAAGATTCCTCAGGGAAGGTTAGTTAGGAAGGTTCAATCGTTAGGTATCAACACTGAAGTTGTAAAATGGATTCAACAATAGTTGAATGGGAGATGCCAGAGAGTAGTGGTAGATAACTGTCAGATTGGAAGCTGATGACTAGTGGTGTGCCTCAGGGTTCAGTATTGGGTCTAATACTATTTGTCATATACATTAATCATCTGGATGATGGGGTGGTAAATTGGATTAATAAGTATACAGAACTATGGATAGTGTAGAAGGGTTTCAAAGCTTGCAGAGGGATTTAGGCCAATTAAAAGAGTGGATTGAAAGATGGCAGATGGCGTTTAAAGCAATGTTACATTTTGGTAGGGCTAATCAAAATAGAACATACATGGTGAATGGTAGGAGATTGAAGAATGCAGTAGAGCAGAGGGATCTAGGAATAATAGTACATAGTTTCTTGAAAGTGAAGTCATCTGTAGATAGGGTGGTGAAGAAAGCTTATGGTATGTTGGTCTTTATAAATTAGAGCATTAGGTATAGGAGCTGGGATATTATGTTAAAATTGTAGAAGGCATTGGTGAGGCCAAACTAGGAGCATTGTATACAGTTTTGGTCATTAAAATATAGGAAAGTTATCAACAAATTGGAGAGAGTGCAGAGAAGATTTACTACAATGTTGCTAGGGTTACAGGGTCTAAGTTATAAGGAAAGGTTAAATAAGATAGGTCTTTATTCTTTGGAGCATAGAAGGTTGAGAGGGGATTTGATTGAGGTATTTAAAATGATTAAGGGACTAGATAGAGGAGACCTGGAGAGGCCTTTTCCTTTTAAGAAAGGGGGAGATACAAACAAGAGGACATGAGTTGAGAATTTGGGGGGGGGGGGCAAATGTTTAGACTAAACGTGAGGGGGGGGGATTTCTTTACTCAGAAAGTGGAATGAGCTCCCAGATGAAGTGGCGGAGACAGGCTCGATATTAGCGTTTAAGGATAAGTTGGATATGTATATGGACGGGGAAGAATTGAAGGGTTATGGGTTGAGTGTAGTTCAGCAGGTTTTTTAAAAAATCAGTATTCACTCAGAAAACAGACACAGAGTCAGGGGAAGCAAGGAAAACAAACAGTGAGGTCATGGAACCTATATAGATTAAGTGCTTGCTGTCTTAAAGCAAGTAAGGATGGACAAATCCCCAGGGCCTGACAAGATATTCCCTCCGACCTTGAGGGAGGTTAGTGTAGAAATTTCAGGGTCTCTGAAAGAAATATTTAAAATGTCCTTAGCTACAGGTGAGGTGCTGGAGGATTGGAGGACAGCTCATGTTGTTAAGGTGTTTAAAAAAAAGGATCCAATGGCAACCATGGAAATTATCGCCAGTAAGTCTGACATCAGTAGTAAATTATTGGAAGGTGTTCTAAGAGATCAGATATACAATTACTTGGATAGCATGTTCTTAGAGGGCCCTATGCATTATTTTATGTTGTTCAATCATCTGCACAATGAATGTAAAGCTCATGATATTAAAATATGATAATATCAAATTAATAAAAGCTGAACAGATTAAGGACATGGGTCCTAGCAAGCAATGGAAATAGATGCAATAATGCAAATAAGTGCACAGATTCAAATATGGAGTATATATGGAGCTACGACAGACGGAAGCAAGAGTTGAAGAGAAAAGGAACTATTCATGTGGTTACCATCTTTGGTAGTTGATATAGTGTAGGGTGAGGCAAGTTAGTTAATACATAAACTATTCCGTTCTCGAATGCTTCTTTTCGTTATCAGTTTAAAAAGAGAAACATCACTGCTCTCCTGAATTTAAGTCCAAATAGTTTCGAATGTATGACCAAATTTCAAACCTATTAACCAATACAGCCCAAATCCACAACCACACTTATTTGTATCTTCTTCAATGCACTACATTATTGGCATGTTGTATCAGGAACATTTTGCTAATAAAGCACTGTAATGTCACATTAGATTAATTTTTCCCTCTAAAGTCAAAATTAGGGAGCTGGAGCAAAGATGAGGAAAGTAACTTGTCTTAGAAAAATTAAAACTTCTGAAAAGTATGAATTGCTCAAAAGGGAGAGAAAAATACATGACGTGACAGCGCCATTTTTAAATGAGGCTTTGATTTTGCTATGAAGTTTAGACAGAGCTTAGAAACATTCTCCAGTAGGAGAGCTGGAAAGATAACCATGCCTCTTCGAAACACATTGTGCATTGCATAATTTCCAGTTATTTAGGTACAATATTTAAGCAAAAAATGTTTACAAAACATTGCACTCTCTCATTTGGCAAGTGAACTCAAAGCAACAGCATGATCAATTCAAATCAGTTCATGTTTACCAGACTTGAGAACCAATATTTCTACACAATAATTAATCTAACATAAAACAATTTTTAAGTACCCTCCTACGTTCAAGACCTTCAACTCTGGTTTTGTTTCTCGGGTTAGTGGTTGGCCAAACAAAACCATTTAAAGATTATGGTAGCTAGGGTAAATGAATGAATGACAGAAATAAAAGTTAACTATTTCAATAGCATGTAAATGGAGACAAAATCCTCCAATGACCTCTTGTGCTCTCTTTGCAGAATTTATTTTCCATGACTACTTGAGTTGCCTACCACAACCCAAAGACATGCGCATTGATTGGTTAATTGGCCACAACAAATTACCATCAACTTCTTGCGGGGGGCTTTAAAAAAATATGGGGTTAATTGAAGAGAAGGTAGGAAGAATAAAATAGGACTAGTGTACTCAGAATCCATTAAACTGAATTTTATATATCCAGGACATCTGTACTTTTTCTGAGTGTGCCATGAGTACACTAATATACCATATTTCAAAGCCGACTCCAAGGTCACAAACTTTGGCAAATAACAAAATCATTCAATTTTACTTCAAGTCTTAAAAGCAGGGGTCCCCAAATATTTTAGACCAATGGCCCATTCATGGAATACTTGATCACTCATCGACCTCCAGACATCGAATCTGGACAGGGGTGGAGGTGGGTGGGTGCTAACATAGGTACCGTATATACTGGAGTAAAAATCAATCTCATGTAAATGTCAAAAACCACCCCCTCCACCACCTATCTTTGGCCACAGCTGCCCACCGATCCAAACTCTCAACCATGCATCCTTGCCCCCCGCTGACCGCCCATCCGAACTTCCGACCGCAGATACTCACTTCGAAGTCCACCCATCTGAACTCCCAGCTGCAGTTCCTTGCCCCAAAGCTCGCCCATCTGAACCAAGCACCAAACGTGATAAAATCATTGAACATAACTGTAGTGGTGATTTTGCAACTAATTACAAGAGTCCAAACATCAGCATTCAGATGCATTAATACGTACTCTGGCCAATAATTCCACTAACAAACTTCAGGCCATCATCCCATAGCCATGGACTTCATTTCCAGCTCTTGCCACACACAGCCATTTCTATTCTCGTCCCAAGATCCATAAGCAGGGTTATCCAGGCAGATCTTGTACTTCTAATTGTTCTTGACAGAACTCGTTTCTTCCTACTTTGACTCAACATCTTCTCCAGTCTCTCCTACCAATAGTAGAGGCATACATCTGTGAGATCTCTATTTGACTTGATTTCTTTTAAAACTTTCCACCACTAACCCCTCAATGAGACTGGTTTGTGTTCCCGATTCCCCCCATTCCCCTCCCCCCTGCGAAGTCCACAATAGGTTCTTTAGCTTTGCTAATGTTGAGTGCAAGGTTGCTGCTGGATCACTAAACTACAGTACAATTCTGATTATCCAAAATGGTCAGGATCAGGCCAATGTCAGATAAACTTTTTTTTTGGATAACTGGTAATTTTTTTTAAAACAGCCCAGTAGCAAAAGCAAATTACTTGTATTAATGTTTAAACAACAAGGGAAGGATTTTTAAGCATTAAAATAAAATTTAATTCTTACAAAAAGAAATGCTGGCCGCAATACCAAGGCAACCCCAACCCTTGCTGCTGATCCCTGGGGAGGCATACTGGGCCACTGCCGAGTTGGTAGGCTCCTTTCTCCTTAGTTGTTGCCAATGGCTACACCCAAATCCCAACTCCAAATCCTCTCCTCGGCCTAGGGGAGCCCACTGTGCGGTAGGGGGAAGGTTCAGAATCAGTGTCGGGAGCTCTGATGTGGCAAGGAGGAAGGGAGGGAAGGGGACAGGGGATGCCACTGAGCCAGAGCTCCCGCTCCTGACCAGGAGACCCCGCTCTCCTTGATGACGCTGGGAGAAGGGATTCTTCTGACCGCTTTGTGGCTGGGAGACAGCGGCACGTAGTTTGAGAGGAAGAGTTGGAGAGAAAAGTCAATAGGGGAAGGTAAAGAAGAAATGGAAAGAGAGGGAAGGGAGTTACCTGAAACGAGGACAATCATTGTTCCAATTTCATGTTGAGTGAATTTTTTTTTCAAGCTGTGTGGTCAGTTCAGCTCAATAAATGAATATATTGGAGAATCTGATTTCAGATAATCGGAATTATATCGTAGTTGATCTCCTGCACGCTTCCTCATTGCCGTCTGTGATTCTGCCGATGCCCAGTTTGTCATCGGCAAATTTTTAGGTGCCATTTCATTTGTGACGAGCTAGTCATATTACAGTTTTAAATATTCAGCAACAATCTCTGTTCTAGCTTATTTATCAAGACTACTCCACAACCAAAGGTTCTGCACATGTCAGAAGTGTTGGTAAAAATAGGCATTTGCAAGTCGACCAACTTTTATCAACAGTTATTCTTTTGATGTTGTACACAGGGTTCTCTGGTAATGCCATTCAGTTCTTTCACAGGCCCTCTGAAAGTTTCCTGACCTCAGCTTCCCAGAAAAGCCCAACTGAACAGGAAGGCAAATGAGCAATATTTGTGGAGAAAGATACAACAGCTCCTTCCTATTGATCAAGTGCCTGAACCATTCAAGCAACAATGCCCAACTTTAAGAAAAAAAAACTGGCTCAAAAGATGCTTTTCTCTTACTAGCAGTTGAAGTCAGCTCATCTTTACTTCCACATCCATCTTGAAACTAGACATCCACAGACCTTGTGATCCACGCAACCCTGAACTGAGGAGCTCTATGTACTTCACATCCAACCTCTGTTTTTTTGAGGGAAGGCTGGCTTTTGCACCATGAACTGTTTCTGAATGCATTTTCTGACCTTGATTGAATAACTGCATGCAGGTGAATCATTTATTGTATTTTAAGTGATTACATTATCTTTACATAATTCATTTCTGGTATTTATTTACAAACAACTTAAATTTAGTTTTTTTTATTTAAATGTGTTTGAAATACATTAAAGTATCTGATTATCAGAGACATTTTAAAAAATTCATGAATCGTGATTGACAGTTACAAGCTGTCAAAAGGCCACCTAGAAAGCTCACGATCCATCACAAGGTTCAATCACTCCTCATAGCCGGCTATGCTTCATGGGCAGCTGCAGCAATGAGATTTTCAGCTTGAAAGGAAAGGCAGGTGTAGCGACTACTATGCATCCATAAAAGCCACTTCCAGGCTAGGTGGGGCTCTTTACTGTGACGCGTTTCAATGTAATCCACTAGAAAGTCCAGATGAGTATTTTTAAACTGTTTATTGATGAACACAAAGACCTGTAAATGATTTATTATTAATGTAGACTGAATGTTCCAAGTGGTAATATCTATTTTGAAACAATTACAAAGATGTCCGTGACGAATGATCTACAATAACGAATGTTTAATCTGTGGTAACGAAACAGTCAACAGAAAATATGCGAGCCTCACTCACCCTCCTCATCTCTATATTGCCATATTGTTCAATGCAGGCTAACTTACTGCTCCAACCGCACACAACCCCCCCACGCATGCACAAAGGAAGGTACCACACACGTGCAGCCTCCTGGTCCTACGATGTCGACAATGCCCACACCTGAATGCTCAACAGTAAACAATAAGTCTTTGGCTCTTACAGCAGGCTTGTGAAAAGCAAATAATGCGATAGAAGTGAACAATCAAGTCCAATACAACTTATTGTTAGAAACAAATTTGAAGTTGGCAGACCTTTAAAATCTAATTTTTAAAGAGACTCGCATGACTTCTGTAGCAGTATAGTTTATCTATTTTACATGAATATAAATATAAAGCTTTAAAATTAGAAATACACACACACACAATATATATATTTATATATCAGTCTGCTTCTTATTGCTGGAACATGGCAGCATCCAATACATTGTAATGGATATTGTAATGAGCAAGGAATCTCTGTAGAGGCCCTCAGTTTTTTTTTAAAAACATTTAGACATGAGGCACAAGACTCATTATTGAAGCATTGTACTACCCCAACCTATCACAGTAAATTTATATCTGCTAAAATGAAATGGAGACTTACAATTATACAGTAAATATCAATTTCCTTTTAATATATCAAACTGTCTGACTCAAAATACGTGCAGCTACTGTTATAATGTTGTAAACATAGAATGAGTTTATTGTTTATACACAAGTACAATGTACATATGTGCACTGACTGCAAACAGGTATTTTGTTAAAAAAAATCCAATTAAATTTCATCAAATTACTGCAGGGAAACCAAAGTGTGCACAATATGGTCTCATAAACAGTGCAATAATGACCACACGTTTTTAAAATACTGATTGGTGTTCCCAAGCTTTTAATCAAAAAATGTCATGGGATCTTGTGTTCACCCCAGAGATCAGTCTCTAATTAACAAATCATCCTGACAGTGCCATATTTCCTCAGAATTTCTCCACGATTGTTAGTTTAGATCAATTATCTGGAACAGAATGTGAACTCTCAGACATCTCACCCCAAGAGGAGCACATCAACAACTAAACTCCAGATAACAATTTTACAAAAGAACATTTACAATTCTTTACTGTCTTCCACAACTAATGCACTTGATGTTATTAAAGGAATGGCAAGATTCTAGTTATTTCACTGAATAATCAATAGTTCAAATGTCAACCCAGCGGCTGGAAGAGTAAATGTAGCTATCAAGAATAAAAAAAATCTCGTTAAAAATTCGCAATAACGTTGGTGACAGCAAAACTACTGGATTGTTGCAAAAGCCCATCTGATTCACTTACATCCATTATGGCATGAAAAATTAATTCTTCTCACTCTAGATGGTACAATTGTTGAACTACCGTTGTATGGTTGATGGTCAAATTCCTTTTGCCCAACAGTTCCAGGGCTATTACTGTTGGCAATGAATGTTGGCCTAAAAACTTTCCAAAATATCATGAATGAATGATAATCACCGCAACTTGTGTTGACAACCCATTTAACGGTACAGGGTGGGGGGGGGGGGGGGGGGGAGTTTGCGTAGTGGTTAGCAGACGCTGCTACAGCACCAGCGATTAGGTCTGGGGTTCGAATCCCATGCTGTATGTAAGGAATTTGTACGTTCTTCCCGTGTCTGCATGAGTTTCCTCCCATCATTCTAAGCATATCGAGGGTTGGGTATAATTGGGTGGCATGTGCTTGTGGGCCAAAATGCCCTGTTACTGTACTGTATGTCCAAATTTTTTTTTCAAATTAAAAGCATGCAATAAGATCTCAAGTTCAGCAGTAAGCCAGGTAACAATTAACATTCATAATCAACGTACAAAGTCATGCAATGTACGTCAACAGCTCCCTATGTGTTTTAAGCGCGTGCTTGATACAATTTTGATTTCTACATCACCTCTCAAAAACACTATTCCCAACAAGGGAGCCCTTCTTCTATATGGTAATACAGCATTAAAATGTGTAAAATAGTCAAACTGCACAAATGAATTTCCAGGTTTTGGGATAAACATGGTGCCAAAGAAGTCAAACTGATGAGAATCAAGCAATCTCTCATACAGACAAACTATTCAATTTAATTTGATCCAGGCAAGGACAACAACAAAAAGACATCAAATTTAATCTTCACAATTTATTATATTTATCAAGCGCATTATCATTGTAGAAAAGGAAGAGAAAAGATGCCATGAAATCAAACCAATCAATAAACAAGGAAATAGATAATTCAATCTCTATGCATAACAGCTGCCTCACATTTAGTTTTTTTGAGATATTGTGAAAAAAAATGCCAAAAATTGGCTCTTGCATCACAAAGGCAATGTCAGCAAAATTATCAGTGTTCTATCATTCCTCAATGCAAAGCACAGAGTTTAATTTAAAAAAAATCCCTGAAAATCACTACAGCCAACCCAGTGTTCAGGAGCAGTGGAAATGGGTGGCCTTCTGAGAAAACAACCAGATCAAGATTTTCCATAACATGAACCTGCATTGTCATTGAATGCACCAAGGAAAATTAATGGGGGGGAGGGGGGGGGAAGATCACTTTTTTGCCCACCCACAAAATTTGAGTGAACTTTATTCTTATTTCAAATTTTTGAGAAATGATCTGTGAATTCTGGGCAAATTTTTGCTGCCTGAATTAGCCGCAAGGCAGAGTTGCTTGAATCGGCGACCCAGCACACTTTCACGGTTTGAAAATAAAACAAAGACACCAGGTGCTGGTAACGTGATATATAAAAAACATGCAAGAAACAAAGCCAGGACAGGAGGCATCAGTGGAAGCAAAACTGTTAATGTGGGTGGGGAGCAAGAGGATACAAAATCGGCAGCTAAAATGTAATTGAAAGAGGTGAAAATGGAAGTAAAATTGAACTGTAGATGGTATGTCACATAATTTGGATTTATTTTTAAAAAAAGAAATCTGAAATTATAATCAACAAAAGAAATAAGGCAGAGTATGAGAGCAAATCTGCAAATAACAGAGTGCAAGAACTTTGGTAGGTAACAAAAGAGAAGTACTGCTGAAGAAAATATTGATTATTTAGAATATGATATTTAACAATTATTATTTTGGATTGTCCTAGGTAGAGATACAAAGCCATCCAATAATAATCAATGGGCTACAAGGGAGAGAGAGACAAAGAACAATCACAAGGAGCATGAGGAATATTGACAGATAAATGACGAGATCCTGGGACACAAAGGAAGACTACATAGGAATAAAGAATACAAAATTCCCGAAATTCTGAAAAGTCCCAGAGTTTTATACAATTGCAGATGTCATGCCACCGTTCAAGCAAGGAGGGCAACAAAAAAAAAACTTTAGTCCAGTTGGCCATCAACTTGTAGTAAAAGCACAGAGAAATGCTGGAGAAACTCAGCCGGTCTTTTTGGCATCCATAAAAAGCAAATATACAGTATATTGCCAACATTTCGGGCCTGAGCCCTTCAGGGAATAAGCAGAATGAGCCAGAAACACCAAATCTCGGAAGTCTCAAATGATGACCCAAACAGTCCTTCCAAGTGAAGCAACAGTTCACTTGTGAACCTGCAGTGGTCATCTACTGCATTTTGGGCTCCCATTGTGGCCTCCTCTCCATCAGAGGGACTGGAAGCAGAGTGGGAGATCACTTTGTTGAACACCTTGACTCTGTCTGCTGCAATAGCATGGACCTCCCAATGGCTACCCATTTATTTCCCCCTCCCATTCCCTTGTTGACATATCTGTCCATGGTCTCATGCACTGCTAGACCAAGACCACCCGCAAAATGGAGGAACAGCATCTTCCGACCACATGGCATTAATATCGACTTCTCTGGCTTTCATTAAAACCAACCCTCTCCCCCTTACTTTTCTTTTGGCTGCCTTCCCTCTGCTCCGTTTCTATCTCCTTTTGCACAAACATGATAAATTCTTAACTGGTCCCTTATCATATCCAATTAACACCTTTTATTGGTCTGGATTCCTCCCTGGCCCAGCATTATCTGTATTCTGAGACTTTCAGAGATTTCTGGCTCATGCTGCTTATTCCTTGAAGAAGGGCTCAGGCCCAAAACGTCGGCCATATATCTTTGTCTCCTATGGATGCTGAAAGGACTGGCTGAATTCCCCCAGCATTTTGGTGTGTTTTTACTGCAATGAGAGCATGTGCAGAATTTCTTGCTTCACTCAACCACCAATTTGTTACCAGAAATTACATCTTGAGCAAACAATGAAAGGCTGGAGGTCAGTCAACATTCATGGAAAGAAATGGGCAATGTTTCAGTTCTGAACCGTTTTTTTTGAGAAAGGGTTTGAACCAAAAAAAATTGATCATTTATTTCTCTCTGTGGATGCTTCCTGACTCACTGAACCTTACCATCTTCTCACTGCTTTAACTATTTATAATTTCTATTAGAGTTAGTTTTGCAGCAAAGAAACAAGTCCTTTGGCCCAACTTTGCCATGCTGACCAAATTGCCCATGTAAGTTGGTGCCGTTCGCCTGTGTTCAAGCCATACTCAAACATTTATTATCCTCTTACTTGGCTAAATGACTGAACTGTTGTAATTATATTCACCTCTTTCACTTCCTCTTGCAGAACATTCCCACCACCCTCATGACGAAGGCACCGAGTGGATGGTGGCCAAATTTTCTAATGATTCACTTAGATAGGTTAGCAAGTTGAGGACAGAGTTCAGAGAAAAACGATCGCAGATGTAATAAAAAATGGAGAAGTGAGATTCAGAAGACCAGGAAAAAGTAAATACTAAGGCAGAATGAGACAACATGTTGCACACCACCCAAGCACATGCTGTACTCGCTGCTGCCATCAGGGAAGGGGTAGCGGTGCCGCAAGACTTGCACCACCAGGTTCAGGAACAGCTGCCACCCCCCCACCATCAGACTCCTCAACAAACTCAATCAGAGACTAATTTAAGGACTCTTGTACACTTTATTGATTTTCTTTGCTCGGTCCGTATTATAATTTGTCTGTTTACAGTTCTTTTTATTTTATTTTTTTTACATGCTCACACTGTGTACAGTTTAATTTTTTTGCACTACCAATTAGCGGCAATTCTGCCATGCCCGCAGAAAAATGGAATCTTGGGGCTGTATGTAATGTCATTTATGTTCTCTGACAATAAATCTGAATCTGAAATCATTATAAAGAATCCAATATTCCCAGTGCATAAAACACAAAGGATCAACAAAGAGGTACTGCAAAAAATGCAAGTTTTTTTGAATATTAGCATTTATTGCAAAGTGGATCAAATATAAAGTTCTGGAGCAATTTACAAAGGTAAATGTGTGTCAGCACCTGGGAGTACTGCACATAGTTTTGGTCATCATATTAAAGGCAGCTTACAAAAGACCCAGCTAGGTTGACTCTTGTGATGAAGATGTTGGTAGATGAAGAAAATTCAGGTAATTTCTTCATTGGAGTTGATAATAATGAGGAGAACATGATTTTAAGTGAGGACGAACAGGATGGATACCAAGATGATATATTAATTAATGATGTATAGTAATTAATGATGTACAAGGTCGGGTCAGATACAGCAATGAGCTCTCTGAACCCTTCTCCATTAACAATGGCGTGAAGCAAGGCTGTGTTCTGGCACCAACCCTCTTTTCAATCTTCTTCAGCATGATGCTGAACCAAGCCATGAAAGACCCCAACAATTAAGACGCTGTTTACATCCGGTACCGCACGGATGGCAGTCTCTTCAATCTGAGGCGCCTGCAAGCTCACACCAAGACACAAGAGAAACTTGTCCGTGAACTACTCTTTGCAGACGATGCCGCTTTAGTTGCCCATTCAGAGCCAGCTCTTCAGCGCTTGACGTCCTGCTTTGCGGAAACTGCCAAAATGTTTGGCCTGGAAGTCAGCCTGAAGAAAACTGAGGTCCTCCATCAGCCAGCTCCCCACCATGACTACCAGCCCCCCCACATCTCCATCGGGCACACAAAACTCAAAACGGTCAACCAGTTTACCTATCTCGGCTGCACCATTTCATCAGATGCAAGGATCGACAATGAGATAGACAACAGACTCGCCAAGGCAAATAGCGCCTTTGGAAGACTACACAAAAGAGTCTGGAAAAACAACCAACTGAAAAACCTCACAAAGATAAGCGTATACAGAGCCGTTGTCATACCCACACTCCTGTTCGGCTCCGAATCATGGGTCCTCTACCGGCACCACCTACGGCTCCTAGAACGCTTCCACCAGCGTTGTCTCCGCTCCATCCTCAACATCCATTGGAGCGCTTACATCCCTAACGTCGAAGTACTCGAGATGGCAGAGGTCGACAGCATCGAGTCCACGCTGCTGAAGATCCAGCTGCGCTGGATGGGTCACGTCTCCAGAATGGAGGACCATCGCCTTCCCAAGATCGTGTTATATGGCGAGCTCTCCACTGGCCACCGTGACAGAGGTGCACCAAAGAAAAGGTACAAGGACTGCCTAAAGAAATCTCTTGGTGCCTGCCACATTGACCACCGCCAGTGGGCTGATATCGCCTCAAACCGTGCATCTTGGCGCCTCACAGTTTGGCGGGCAGCAACCTCCTTTGAAGAAGACCGCAGAGCCTACCTCACTGACAAAAGGCAAAGGAGGAAAAACCCAACACCCAACCCACCAATTTTCCCCTGCAACCGCTGCAATCGTGTCTGCCTGTCCCGCATCGGACTTGTCAGCCACAAACGAGCCTGCAGCTGACGTGGACTTTTTACCCCCTCCATAAATCTTCGTCCGCGAAGCCAAGCCAAAGAAAAGAAAAGAAGATAGTTTCAGAATAAACAGGCTCTGATACTGGTTTTAGCAGTGGTGCAAAAGTATGTAGCAGTTTCTTCAGTTACATTAGAAAATGTGTCTTCTAGACCTGTACCACTTCAGAAACTCCATTTCAATGCAAGCAAACTACTCAAAAGGAAGATTGGCAAGTGTTAGGTTACCTCAGTATTATTAATTTGCATGAACAAATATATAAAATATATAAAAGTGATTGCAGTCAGTATGCAATCACTGAAAATTTACAAGTTTCAATTGTTGAAAACATTTTAGCTTTTATTTGCATCATGAAGTTTGAAAGTATAATTTATTTTAGAACATTGCTGGAAAACTGTTCAAGAGTATTACTAACATTTACTTTTTTTGAATTGCCATGCATATATCAAATTCAATAGTTAAAAATGTCCTGAATGTTACAGAATCATAGAAGCACAGGACTTTTAAAAGTAGAGGTCATTCAGTCTGTCATGTCCGTAACTATTAATACTACAAATCATAGTTCTTCAAGTACACCTCCATGTAGATTTCATTATCATTTATATTGTTTTACTCTGTTCAACTTTGTGGAACACCAGTTAATATTTGGTTCCTATAACTGAGATATTTTCAGACTCAATTTTCCACCCTCCCTTGGGCTTTTACTTTATGATAACTCTGCCATGGGGACTGTTATTAGCCCCTTTCACACTGAATTTAACTCGCCCTGCCAGGTTGTTTACCTGGTTTAACCCACATGTAAGCAGCAGTGTGAAAGGGAGAGTAAAGACCCTTTCACACTTGCCAGTGATACCAGTAATCGAACACCAATCGGCCTTTAAAGTGCTAAGCGTGAAAGCAAAACCTGCTCAACACCGGCGTCAGATGACATCATCTCATGCCAGGGATTGCTGGCCTTGACCCCTAGTACAATCCTGAAAGAATGAGGCTGCTTTCTTAAGACACTGTATCCTGGTGTCCATAATAGTGCTGGCCAAGTTCACAATTGTGTAGTATTTTCCTGTCCTGTGTATTGACACCTCTGACCAGACAACTGGTCAGAATGCTCTCTACGGTACTCCTGTAAAAATTTGCAAGTTTTTTTTGATGACCTACCAAATCTCCTCACGAAGTGGAGTACAACTCAGATTATCCAAAATCCTCATTTATCCAAAAATTTTATAAATGAGGATATCCAAAACAAATCAGAAATCTTCATTTATCCTAAAAATTTTCAGAGCCAAGCTGGCCTGGGACCCCGGGCTCCCAGCAGCAGCATGGACCTTGGTGGAGAAGTGTCAGTGATTGGCGATGGCCAGCATTTGTTTTGTTGGGAGAATAAAACATTATTTTAATGCTTAAAAAGCCTTCCTTTTTGTTTGTTGTTGTTTAAACACTGTTAGAAGTGATTTGCTGTTATTACTGGGCCCGACCATTTTGAAAAATGGGAACTGTACTGCATAGTTGCTAGTGAGCCTTCTTCATGATTGCATCAACATGGAGGCCCCAGGACAGGTCTTCAGAGATATTTCCACCAAAAAAATTTGAAGTTTTTAAACCCTTTCCACTGCTAACCCCTCAATGAGGACTTTTTTTTTCTTATTTCGCCTTCAGAAGTCCTCAATCAGTTCCTTAGTTTCGATAATGTTGAGTGCAAGTTTATTTGATCTCAGTTCTGTATGCTTCCCCATGGATATCAATGATTCTGCAGATGACTGTGGTGCTTTTAGCAAATTTGTAGATTGCATTTGAATTGTGTCTAGCCACACAGACGTGGGTGTAAAGTGAGTAGAGCAGTGGGCTAAACATGCATCCTTGAGGTTTGCCTGTGTTGGCTGGCAGTGAAGAGAAAATGTTTCCGATCTGTACTGACTGCGGTCTTCTGACAAGGAAGTCAAGGAACTAGTTGCAGAGATAGAGGTTTTAGAGCTTGTTGATCAGTACCAAGGGCATGATGGTGTTGAAGTCAATGAAAAGTAGCCTGATGCAAGTGTTGGCTTGGTGATCCAGAGCCAAAATGCAGAGCCAGTGACATTGCATCTAACGTGGAGTAAGTGTTATGATAGGCAAATTGCAGATCTTTACTTAGGTATGAGTTAATTCGGGCCATGACCAGCCTCTCAAAGTTTCATCACAGTAGATATGAGTGTGATGGTCAGTGAAGCAGCTCATTCTACTCTTCTCAAGTGTCCATTTGAAGCAGATGGGAACCTCCAATTGCAGCAGTGAAAGATTAAAACTGTCTGTGAACACTCCAGTTAGTTAGTTGGCATGGCTTTTCAGTACCCTGCCAGGTACCATAAGGGCTAGAGGCCTTGCAAGAGATGAACTATATCTTACATTAAGTAATTTAGTCATACTCTCTTGACACATAACTTCCCATTCCTCCCAAGATATATCAAAAGATAAATCTTTCTCCCATTTAATTCTAGATTTACTTAAATCTGGTTTACTCATCTTATCTTGTAACAAAGCATACATTTCTGAAAAAAATCCTTTTTTTTGATGCATCATAAATGTCTTAATACACCTTATGTTTACTTCAATACCCTACAATTATTCACTTCATCATCCCCATTCACAAAATATTAAATATTTTATCCCAATATTTAGGTCACTTTTTTGTCCTTAATAGGGCTTACTGGTTCTATCATTATTTATCTGTTCTTGATGTACAGAATAGAATTTCTTTTATTTTAAAACTTTTTTTCTTAATTTTTTTTAATTTCACTTCTACTTTCTTTCAACTTTTCCAAGCATTGACATACAAAAATGTCAGAGTCTGATACAAGTTGAGAAGGAAAGTCTGCAGAAATTGTGATTGTACCACAAAAGTGCTTGAGAAATTCGGCACATGACCAACATTTTGGGCCCGAGCAAGGTATGAGCAAAAAGCAGGCAGGCACCCGAATAAAAAGGTGTGGGAAGGAGAGAAGAGGGGGGAGAAAGGGAAGTGGGGAGGAATACAGGCCAACAACAAGAGGGTGGGAGGGTAAAAAGAAAAAAAAGCTCAGAAGTACTGAGGAGGGGATAGCTCTCAGAATGAAGAGGGATGGGAAGCTGAGGGATAGGGCAAGAGAGAGACTGACGGAGGGGTTTAAACAGAAGGTGGCGGTCAATGTTAACGCCATCTGATTGGAGAGCGCCCTGACAGAACATTAACACCAAATAGAATACTTTTGTAGAAGCAGATCATGGAACACAGACCAGTGGGGAGAAAGTTTTAAGCACAGATTCAATGAATTTGAAAAACACGCCTTTCAGAAGCTGGCACTGGTTAAACCTCATTGTGCAATGGAAATTCTAGATGAAATGCCAATTCACATCTGCAATGCTCCATTAATGAGGTCTCAATATTAATATCAAAAGCCATCCAAGGCAGAAACAAATTTCATGTAGGAAAAGGTGGTGGCAAGAATAAAAAGAGGAAGCAAAAGGTTGGATTTTGTTTCACTTTCTAAAATCTATTCCAGGAAACCTTGTATTATTAAATTAGCTGGCCAACAGGCCTAGAAACTAAGAGCACATTGAAAGCAATAGGCCCGAAATGGATTTAGTCTAGCCATTCTCAACTGGGACCAGGCCGCCCTCCAGGGAACCACAACATATTTAGGGGAGGGAGGAAAGCATGGACTGAAATCATAACTTTTTATTTTAATGTGGTTGTCAGTAGGAGAGAAGCACAGAGGAAACCAGCTAAACCTGACATCAACCTTGCACTCAACATTAGCAAAATTAAGGAATTGATTGTGGACTTCAGGAGGGGGAAAATAAGGAAAACACGAACCAGTCCTCATTGAGGGCTCAGCAGTGGAAAGGGTTAAGACATTCAAATTCCTGGGTGTCAACTGCTCTGATGCAATCATGAAGAAGGCTCACCAGTAGCTATACTTCATGAGGAGTTTAAGGAGAAGTAGCATGTCGTCAAAGACTTCTGCAAATTTTTACTGGTGTAGTGTGGAGAGCATTTTGACAGGTTAAATCACTACCTGGTATGGATGTGGCAAAGCACAGGACAGGAAAAGGCTACAGAGGGTTGTGAACTCAACCAGCACCATCATGGGCAGTGGTCCACTCAATCGAGGGCATCTAGAAGAGGTGGCATCTTCAGAAAGCAGCCTCTATCCTCAAAGACCCTCAGACCCTTGGCTACACTGCTACCACCAGGAAGATGGCATAGGAGTCTAGAGGAACACCCAGTGGCACAAAAACAGCTTCTTCCTCTCTGTTATCAGATTTCCGAATGGAGAATGAACCACACTTGCACTTTTATTTTTACAAATGTAACCTTCAGCAACATTTGCCCCTGCAATGCTTCTGCAAAACAACGGATTTCGGGACATGTTCATGCTGATAAATTCTAATTCTGCTTCACAGGGAAAAGGGCCCACAAGCTTTGAGCCAAAAAAGGTTGAGAATAGAGTATAGATGCTAAAAATTGTTAAACAGGGTACAAGTACTGAACAACCAAAAAAATTTCTGTCACTTTACTAAATTCAGTAAAGAAACTTATCATTAATACCATGCCAGTCAAATACAAATAGATAACATTTATGGAATAAACAAGCAGAACAAGATGAAACCACAGTGATGTCACTAAATTGATTCCATTTTATTATAAATCAAGATACCACATTTCAGTCATTCAACACAGAAACAGGCCCTTTAACATAACTCGTCCATGCAAACCACTTTGCCTTTGTATAATCAACTTTCTTTAGATAAAAAGATAGCCAAGTATGGATTTCCACCACACAACTTTTCTATACAGCCAATTTCCATACGTGTCTACTGTTCTGAACACCAGTTAACACTACTTGTGCAGCTGCTCTGAATCTCTTGAATGCAAAACTTAGTTCTTTTTTCCAACAAAAATAAAAAAAACTCTCCCCTTCAGATTATACACACAAGATTTATGTGGTTAAAGAATATTTAGTAATAGTTTCAAGAGAACCTTTATTTAAAATATCAGTGTGATGTATAGCCCTACTCACAGCACTATTTTCAGGGTGATGTAAAACAACGACCGTAGTAAATCATTTGACACTTCCAAAAAGTATACATTATTTAATCTTCATTGCTGCCATGACAGAAAACATTGTTTCACAATTGTAATGTTGTCCAGAATTTTAACAAACTTTTCTTTGAATTATGTACAAATGCAGATGGTCAATAATGGGAAGGCATTTGTTCCTAAAACTTGAACTTCACTGAATAGTCACATGATAGTTCCCCTTCGGTTTTCCACTCAATAAAACGTCAGCACACATTGAAAGTGGACATGAAACTCAATTATGATCATCTTCCCAGGTTTTCAATCTAAATCCAAAGCACTGTCAAAATGGCGAGATTATCAACAATTCTTTCAAATATTTATCTTTGCACCCAAAAACTCAGCTCAGCACTAACAACATACCCGAAACGCCACGACTCAGTCCTCCATCTAGTTTTCCCCCAAATTAATTTTGATGAAAATGGTCACCCACCACAGCTGCATGACAGAATGTGCTGTACAAAAGACAATGGTTCCATTAATTTCAAAATGTGTCAATGCAATTTATAATCTGTAACCTTAAAACACTCGTACTTACAAAACCAACTCTTCACAAAACAGCAACTGTTCACTCACTCGATTGATTCCAATTCCATGAATTACCTTATCTGCATACCGGCTTTGCTGTTGCAGCCCTCGTCAGAAGTTATCAGAAAGATTTTTTTCCCAGCATAATATAATGAACACAAATTTGCGATTACTCCACAGCATCCTTTGCTCTAGTTGTTCGAACTGGTAACTGCTCCTGTTCTAACAATTAAAAGTTAATATCACACAAAAAATTCCAAATCTTCACCCAACATCATCATCCATTAACGTGTGTAAGGCATCTTAATTTAGTGACACTTGCCCAATACTTCTGCCATAGCTGGATGAAAAAGCATCTCTCCTCTGGTCCTTCCTTTGCTTTCAGCAAATCATAACATTAAAGATACTTTCAGGACTTAATACTACGAGACATAGGCATTTTTACATGGATGATTCTTCCCCAATTCGGGAAGATCTTCTAATTTACCAGTACTTTCCTTTGCTTTATTGTGGGACACTCATAATTTAACTTCACTTGGTGGGTTCACACATCACATTTCATTATTGAACACTGCACTCCTATTATGTTTTGATCACATCTGACGTATTTAAAAGTGCAAAGTAATCCAAAACACTTGTCCACCTTCATAATAAAGGAAGGGAGGGTGTGCATTTGTAAGCACAATCTCTGCAATGAACCTTTAAACACACGCTTCCAAGCAGGCAACCACCTCTATTTGGGCCCCTGCTCTTTTGTTTACTTCAGGGGCAAAGACCATTAATGAGATCATGGGCAATGTAAAAGGGCAGTAATTTAAAACATTTTTGTACTACATTATATTGTGCAGCAACTAGTTCAAAGACACATTGGAAAGGAAATAGCAAAGTGCTTTTTGAGTGCACACAGAGCTTTCATTGTGAAATAAACTTTCCCTAATGACTTAAATACTTGAAAATATCTATATTGACAGGGTTTTTTTTAAAAAGATGGCTACTATGGAATACCTTACATATGATCTCATTGTATCAAATTAAGTCATTATTCACATATTCTATGGAGGTGATCAAGATCACTTGATTGGCTTGTCTCCATTCTGTTGACCTTGAAATAGCAGAGTTGTGGGAGATCATAAGGCAAAAGAAGTCACTACTACAAGCATTAAAATATGCCATGAGGTTTTTGCCCATCAACTTATTTTAGAAACTGCCATCTGAGGTCCATATTTTGAGAATAACTACTCACTTGTGTCCCTTTTTAATTTTTTAAATCTCGATCCTGCAAAAAAGCCACCCAGTTGCAACTGCCATTTTTATTCCTGAAAGAAGGGCATTACTACACCTTTCGCCCAATTTGGGTTTTTTTTAATTGAAGGTGCATGCACAAGCAAAATAATAGTTTTTAATACACAACCTTCACCAATCAAAGGTGTTCCTCATAAAGTCAGAGTTCTATATCATAGAAACAGGCCCTTCAGCCCAACTTGCCCATGCCAACTAAACTTGGCCCAACCAACTTTACCTTTCCTATCCATCTATTTATCTAAATGTCTTTTAAATACTACAATTTACCCCAATTTCTTGTTCTCTGTAATAATCACGGCTCCCAATAAGTAGCTATTTTAAAATAGTTTTTAAAATGACCTTGTATTTATATAGCACCTTCAAATGATCGCAGATGTTTCAAAGCGCAGGTGGTCTCTGAAATATTAATGTCCTGATTTATAGAAGTCAAACTTTGCACAAATTCCCCCATGCATTTTAAAGCAAGTAATAACAATGTTTCATGGTATTCATTAATAACTGATACAGTGTTTATTCCATTAGTTTAATTGTGGGGAATGTTTGGAGTTGATTATTCAATGAAAATAAATTATAGCAAGTGTAGGTAGAGCAATTCCACATGCATAGCTGCAAAAAACTTGATGTTTCTGATTTATGGAGTAATTGGGCTTACGGACATTCTCAGAAACTGAACCCATGTGTGTGATGCAGGGACTGTCTTACTTTTTGAATTATTGTTACAATTGTAACAGTGAAAGATTGCAATTTTGTGCTGGCAGTGAACTGGGATTCACTGGTAGTACCTAACCCCAGTTTCTCACTTAAACCCAGAACCCTTCCAAAAACTACTGTGAAACCCTATCCATAGTTACAAGCTAATAAAAATATCTGTTCTCCCAACAGTTGTGAGAGCTTTTATTCGCGCTACAATGCTGCCCTTCAAAAGGCTATGGCAAACACTGTACATTATAAACAATATCAACAAATGATTTGCCACATCCAATTTAAGGGTTAAGAACTTCAAATTCCTGGGTGTCAACAGCTCTGAAGATCTATCCTGAGGCCTCCATGTCAATGCAATGAAGGCTCACCAGCAGCAATACTTTGTGATGAGTTTGAGATTTGGTATGCAACCAAAGATTTGCAAATTTCTGCAGATGCACCATGGAAAATGTTATGACTGGTTGCATCATTGTCTAATATGGAGGTGCCATGCACAGGACAAGAAGAGAGTTTTGAACTCAGCACCATCATGGGCATCAATCTTCACTCCAATGACATCAACAAGAGGCGGTGTCTCAAGAAAGTAGCACCTATCCTCAAGGTCTCTCACCACCCAGGCCATGCCCTCTTCTCACTACTGCCATCAGGAAGGAGGTACAGGAGCTTGAAGATGAACATCCAATGGTAAAAAAAACAGCTTCTTCCCCTCCACCATCACATTTCTGAATGAACAATGAATTATGACACTACCTAACTTTTCTCTTCTTTGCACTAAGCACTAATTGATTTTTTTTAAATATATTTTTACAGCATTTTGCACCTGTAATGCTGCCACAAACCAAAACATTTCATGACATGTTCATAATGATAAATTCTGATTGATTCTTATTTAAATTTGTTTCTCAATGTATTAACCATTGCTGCATGAAACACTGAACTATTAGAGGTCTTTAACACTCTTCATTCTGCAATGAACAACCAGCTACAGTATATGCATTGAAGTAGAACATGAGACTTGAAATAGTCCAATGTGTTGATGCATGAAGATACAAATGTTAATTTGATTTTCCTTTCTCTTCTTTTTTAAAAAGCCCGTGTGTTAATGGTTAGCTGGTCTCCTTAAAAAATGTACATAAATATGTTAAATCTTAAGACACAAGAACAAAATTGCACTGTCTATGAGGCCTATATTTAACTGGTTCTTGACACAAAACACTTATTCCGCTGACCCTAAAGTGTCACAGATCTTCACAGCAGGACAGCATTCAAAAAAAAACCTGTCCCAGAACATCCCTCAAACTGGCAAAAACCCACCTCCAAGTTTTTCATGTCAATGATCAACTGCCATTTAATTGTTTAAATATCCATGACCAAGAGACAAAAGACCATTATAGCTTTTAAAAGCTATTTCATTTGTTTTCCTGAATCCAATGGATAATAATTAAATTGAAAGTCTTTAATAGCAAGCAAAGAGATAAAATAATCTATTTTCTACTGTAGTTAAATGAAGGTACATAGTTCAGGAGGTTTAAAAATTCGACAAATACTTCAAGTAAACATTTTAATAATACAAGCCAGCTTCATGCAAGAGTTCGCATGGCTGGTCAGAGATCCATGTAGTGGCTTCAATTTGTTATTTAAATCACACAATTGTGTTTTTAAAAGCAAAAACAAATTAGTCCCAGGAAAGAAAATCTGACATCTACAGCTCCTTGGGCTGTAATATTTGTGACAGATATTTTTATTTCCTTTATTTGCCCCTGTGCTCTACAGTTTTAAATTTGTAATTGAATAATCCACATGTGATTAAAGTGCACATTCTAGATTTTATTCAAGGTTATTTGTGTACATTTTGGTTTGACCAAGTTGAAATGGCAGCCAGCACTTTTGTCCCCTCGCTTCAGGGCAACATCATTTTTGGGACATTTGGCTTCACAGGTGTTTGCAAGTACTCAGGTATGTTTAATTGCTTTTTTGGTGCAGGTATAAGAGACCTAGGCTTGCTTCTAATCACCTTTGGAGTCTATAGTTGCCACTTTTGTACGAGGTCCAGAGTTGTGGCAATGAAAGTCAGAGAAGTCTTTATGAGGTTAAAAAAAAGAATAAAATAGTATGAGACAGCACCCAAACCTTCAGATTACCAAAATCAACTGTTTGGAATATGATGAAGTAGAAAAAGCATACTAGTGAGTTCAGTAATTGCAAAGGGACTGGTATTCCAGGGAAGACCTCCACTGCTGATGTCATAAGAATTCTCGTCATAATGAAGAAAAATCCCCAAATGACAGATCAGAAACACTCTTCAGGAGACAGTCGGAGATGCGTCAATAACTACTGTCTGCAGACGACTTCATGAACAGAAATACAGACGCTACACTGCATGATGCAAACCACTAGTTAGCCACAGAAACAGGATGGCCAGATTAGTTTGCCAAGAAGCCTGCAGTATTCTGGAAAAAAGGTTTTGTGGACAGATGAGACCAAAATTAACTTGTTTCAGAGTAAAGGCAAGAGCAAACTATGTAGGTGTAAAGGAAATGCCCAAGATTCAAAGCATACCACGTTATCTGTGAAACATGGTGGTGGGAGTGTTACAGCCTGGGCATGTATGTATAGTTCCCACAGGTACTAGTGCACTGATCTTCATTGATGTAACTGCTGATGGCAGGAGCAAAATGAATTCTGAAGTGTATAGAAACATCTTAACTGTTCACATTTGAGCAAATGCCTCCAAACATATTGGACAGCACTTCATCCTACAGTAAGACAATGATCCCAAATATACTGCTAAAGCAACAAAGCAGTTTTTCTAAAGCTAAAAACTGGAAAATTCTTGAATAATTAAGTCACTCAACCAATCTAAATCCAATTGATCATGCCTTTGATATGCTGAATAGAAAACTTAAGGGGACAAATTGCCGAAACTCAGCAGCTGGTGATGTCAATGAATCACAGACTTCAAGTAGTCATTGAATGCAAGGGATATGCAACAAAGAACTAAACATGACTACTTTAATATACATACCATTGCTATGTCCCAAATATTACGGTGCTCTGAAATGAGAGGAGTATGTATAAAAAAATGTTGTAATTTCTATGTGATCAAACCAAAAAACCCTGAGTAAAATCTGGAATATGCACTTTAACAATGTCATTTGATTGATTATAAATTTAAAACTGTGCAGCACAAGGGCAAATAAAGGAAACATCTGTCCCAAACATTATGGCGGGCACTGTATATCCATGGATCCTATTACAGGTTATATTTTATATTATATATAAATACTTCTTTAAAAGAGGTATATTGTGGGGGTTTATGTAGGCCATTTCACAGAGTAACACTTCACATCTCATTTAAAATGCAAGAGCTTTTCTGAAGCTAGACATTCAGGTACCAGTAATTTTGCAAAGATAATGGAACTGCTTTGTAAGAATTTCAAAAGCAGATGCAAATGGAAAAGTCCAGGCTTAAGTGCTGATTAAGATCTTTCAAGGATTGGATTGAGGTTGATTTTTACAAGCGGGGGGAGGGGGGGGAAACAGGATTCTTGAGAGAGAAGTCAGTTCTACAGTGGCAATTGAGGCTGCAAAATGGCAAGCTTGCAGGCTTGTTGAAAACCCAATTTTGAAGATGGGTTGGGAGTTCTGAGTTCAGCCTGTTCAAAACCCTTGTAGTCTTTACGAGAGGAAATGGCTGGCTAGAATGTTTCTCCTGAAATAAGGAAAACAAGAGGAACTCTGTGGTGACCTGGAAGAAGAGGTTATCATTTGGAAAACCCATGTTGGGGCATGTTTCTTCATTAAGACAGTGAAGTGACTGATTGGAGGAAATCAGTATATGTATGTCCAACGTGCAACAAGTCTCTCTCTGAAACCTGAGCAGTAACCATTTACCTTTAAGCACCAGAGCCTGGTGAAAATTCATAATGTTAAATTCTGTGCACAGTATAAGAATTGCCAGATACTGGTGAACATGGAGAAGTGAGAAGTGAATGATTGGGCTATTAAAGCAAAGAACTTTCCTGAACATATACACATTACATACATGTGCACTTAGAATTAGAAGGGAGTTAAGTTAGGTTAAGTTAATAGTAATAAGTTAAAGTGTGATTCTGTTTTCATGTTTAAATATAATTAAAAGCATCTTTTGTTTAAGTCTTGGTGAATTTGTACTCCTGCTGGGTTTTGGGGCCTTGTAACAATACCAAAACAAATTCCACATTTACACTCACCCATGGACTTGTCCTCTGGAATAAACCAAGCACATCATTCACTTCAGGCAATAACAAGGGAAGAACAAATGCTGGCCTTTCCAATAATGTCCACATCATAGAAATAAGTAAAAAGTAAAAAGTCTAGAAGGTAGATTTTTTTTAAAAAAAAGAACCAACAGTTCTAGATCCACTGCTAAACAAACAAATGCCCTTTAAACAAATTAGAATTGGAAGGTGGAAGGAAAATAAATTCACACAGGTTGTATGAGAAGGACTAGTTTTCCTTCCAGTGCTAGATAGGAACTTCTATCTCTTTGTTATTTATAGATGCTGTTTCCAAAATTATCAAAATCTTGAAAGAATAAATTATAAAAGTTCTCAACTAAATGTACTTCTCCCTGCTCACTCCCCCCCCCCCCCCAAAAAATCTCTTCCTTTGAGCTCCCCCTGTCTTCACAACCCTGGGTCCTCTCGTCACTTCCTCTCCCCCACAAGCCCTTCTGCCACACCTCATCCCTCTGGTTTCCTCTGCTCACCACCTCCATCCATTCACCCCCCCCATCACTTGTTTCTTTTCCCCCTCGTGCTCTCCCACCCTACCCACCTATGGCCCCTTCCCTATGGCCTTTGCTCCTCTCCCAGCCCCATCCTCCACCATTTTATTCAGATGCTTGCCTGCTTTTAGCTCATACATAGATGAAGGGCTTAGGCCTGAAATGTTGGTTATGTATCTTTATCTTTGCTACACAAAGAATGTGGCATGACTTGCTGAGTTTTTTGCTAGCATTTGTGCCAAATGTATTATCTCATGATGTTATTTTGCAAACATGGAACAGCTGTATCAAGGTAAAGATTGAAAGCAAATGCATGTTCATCAAAAGGTGAATGGATGGGGCAGGGGGAAACTACCAAATCGGGATGCCAAACAGAATACACTGCCTGCTGGAAGAAATGCGAAAGATAATTAGGAATGTAAACAGAGGACTTGAAAACAATGTTGCTAAAATTATATACTGCATTTTAAATACATTTGTAATGCAAGAGGATTAAAGTATAGGGATGTTTAAACATGTATAAACAAAACAAATCCAGCCCTCCATGACTGCATCCATTTTTACATGAAAGCTGGGTGCGAAGTACCACAAGAAAATATCAAAAGATTTAGTATCTTTTGAAAGGATCAAATGAAATTGATTCTTGACCATCAAGGTAATTAGTAGAACATAATCCTCTGGCTATTGGTATACATCAAGCACAAAATGATTACTAACACTGCATGCAAGGTTTAAAAAGGGATGGGTAGTTGCAGACCAGTTTGTTGGTATGAAAATTGTGGAAAAGAAAATCCTGAAAAGCAATGGTGTCTTTCAGAAATCCACAGCTTAATCAAGAATATTCAGCATGGAATCTTCAATCCAAAATGTGAATTCTGTTTCCCTTTCCACTGATGCTCTCTGACCTACCAAATATTCCCAGTATTTTCTGGGTTTCAGAGTTTTGGCAACTACAATTTTTATGGAGTTAAAAAGTTGCTCACCCTGAACAGCATTATAGATACTTTTTTAAAAGTAATGACAACTATCAACAAGAATAGCACATCCTTCTTAATAATCAATGTGGATTTTCGACATCACATATGGCAGGCCCTTCGATCAAGTAAAAACCTGCAGGATCAAAAGTGAAAGTCTGCAGACACTATGACTGAAGTCAAATTACAATACTGGAGAAACTCTGCAGGTACTTAAAATAGCAAAGATAAAGACACAATCAATGTTTCCAGCTTGAGCCCTTCATCTAGGTATGATCAAAAGGGAAAGTGATTTTGCATCCAAAACTGGCTCAATGCCAGGAATAAGTCAACAGGTGTTCAAATAGCAGAATCCACTACAGCTCCAGTGCAAGTGGCACGATTCAATTATTTAAAGATACTACAAAGTGGAAACACACACACACACACACACACACACACACACACGGAGTCAAAGACTGATTTATTGCACTGGCAGCTCTTGCTTATATTTTCTCCCGCTGCTGAAGACAGGAGTTGCGTCATGGCAGCGCCAATCTCCGACTGGGTGGTGTTCCCGTTGTTGCTGGTAGTTTCCCACCATGCAGGTGGTCACCTAGGACGAAGATAAGTTTGCGCCACATTCATCAGCCATTTTGTGTTCTGGGTCGCGTCCGGTTTAGCGGGCCACTACAAGAACCCCCCCACCAAGAACCAGCAATTAGAGCACCGTTCGCTGCTTTCAGCAGCCTGTGGGGTGACCGGTTGGCTAATGTCCAGGTGTGCTGGTTTGAGGCGGTCGATTGCGAGTCTCTTCCTTTCCACCGATATCCAGCACACATATCGATCTGTTGTGATTGATTACTTTATACGGCCCCTCATATGATCATTGCAGATGTGTTCGGTGTGCCCCCCACCTCTGAATGAAAACATACTTACAGGGCTCTAAGATTTTGGGGAGGAAGGCTTTGCCCTGGCCTTGCGGCAGAGGCTGAGGAGGGGCTAGAGTACCCAGTCTTACCCTCAGCTTAGTTAATGAGGCCATGGAGTCCTCTGAGTTCTTGGCGGTGGCTAAGAACTCCCCAGTATCACCAACAGTGCACCATATACCATCTCTGCTGCTGAGGCAATTAAAGTCTTCTTTTGGTACAGTGCAGATCCCCAGAAGGACCCAGGGTAACTCATCTCCCCAGTTCAGCCCATTGAGCAGAGCAATCAAGGCCGCCTTTAGGCACCTGTGGAACTGATCCACCAACCCATTGTCCTGAGGGTCAAATGGTCGTAAGCTGTGGTATGGTGGATTTCCAGCTGGATTCCACCCAGCATCCCGAAGTGAACTGTGCACCTCTATCAGAGGTCATAAGCTCCAAGACTCCAAACCTCAACACCCAGATGTTAATCAGTGCCCTGTCACAGGTCTCAATAGTTGTGTCAGACAACGAGACCACATCCAATCACTTTGTGAAGTGGTCAATCGTGATGAGGCAATATCTCGCCCCATGGGAGACCAGTAGCGGCCCTACAATGTCAACATGGATGTGGCTGAACCAATGTCACGCTGGCTCGGAAGTCTGGGAGGGGAGCAAGGGGGGTAGTGTCTTGCCATGCATCTGCCCTTTGGACATCTGTCAGAGTATGCAGGTGACTGACCTGTTTCTAAAGGCCAGGCCAGACGAACCTACTGGCCTTTATTTTGACAGACGTTCTGATGGCTGGGTGTGCCAGGCTGTGCTGGTGGAGACGTCACAGAGGAGCATCTGGTTACTGGGGCTGATGGTGACATCCTCCAGCCTGAGTCTGGAAACTGCTGTTCTGTATGTCGGGATGTCAGGGTCCTCCTGCTGTGCCCTGGATAAGGCGGAATAGTCTATTGCCTGGGATAAGGCCTGGACGGACTCAATCACAGGACGGGACAGTGCGTTGACCACCACATTGATCTTACCTGCAATATGTTAGATGTCCGTGGTGAACTCAGACACATATAAGAGGTGTTGCAGCTGCCTGGCCAATCATGGGCAAACACTTTGTGGAAGGCAAAGATTAATAGTTTATGGTCCATGAAGACCCTGAATTCGCTGCCCACCAAAAAAATACCTGAAATGTCTGACTGTCAGGTAAAACACCAATTCTTTTCTTTGGCTTGGCTTCGCGGACGAAGATTTATGGAGGGGGTAAAAAGTCCACGTCAGCTGCAGACTCGTTTGTGGCTGACAAGTCCGATGCGGGACAGGCAGACACGATTGCAGCGGTTGCAAGGGAAAATTGGTTGGTTGGGGTTGGGTGTTGGGTTTTTCCTCCTTTGCCTTTTGTCAGTGAGGTGGGCTCTGCGGTCTTCTTCAAAGGAGGTTGCTGCCCGCCAAACTGTGAGGCGCCAAGATGCACGGTTTGAGGCGTTATCAGCCCACTGGCGGTGGTCAATGTGGCAGGCACCAAGAGATTTCTTTAGGCAGTCCTTGTACCTTTTCTTTGGTGCACCTCTGTCACGGTGGCTAGTGGAGAGCTCGCCATATAACACGATCTTGGGAAGGCGATGGTCCTCCATTCTGGAGACGTGACCCATCCAGCGCAGCTGGATCTTCAGCAGCGTGGACTCGATGCTGTCGACCTCTGCCATCTCGAGTACTTCGACGTTAGGGGTGTAAGCGCTCCAATGGATGTTGAGGATGGAGCGGAGACAACGCTGGTGGAAGCGTTCTAGGAGCCGTAGGTGGTGCCGGTAGAGGACCCATGATTCACGTTGCTCTCCATTGCAGGCAAAATCTTCGCTAGGATTCTACTAAATAGAATAATAACTAGTGTCGCCGAGAATATTCTCCCAGAATCACAGTGCGGCTTTCGCGCAAACAGAGGAACCACTGACATGGTCTTTGCCCTCAGACAGCTCCAAGAAAAGTGCAGAGAACAAAACAAAGGACTTTACATCACCTTTGTTGACCTCACCAAAGCCTTCGACACCGTGAGCAGGAAAGGGCTTTGGCAAATACTAGAGCGCATCGGATGTCCCCCAAAGTTCCTCAACATGATTATCCAACTGCACGAAAACCAACAAGGTCGGGTCAGATACAGCAATGAGCTCTCTGAACCCTTCTCCATTAACAATGGCGTGAACCAAGGCTGTGTTCTCGCACCAACCCTCTTTTCAATCTTCTTCAGCATGATGCTGAACCAAGCCATGAAAGACCCCAACAATGAAGACGCTGTTTACATCCGGTACCGCACGGATGGCAGTCTCTTCAATCTGAGGCGCCTGCAAGCTCACACCAAGACACAAGAGAAACTTGTCCGTGAACTACTCTTTGCAGATGATGCCGCTTTAGTTGCCCATTCAGAGCCAGCTCTTCAGCGCTTGACGTCCTGCTTTGCGGAAACTGCCAAAATGTTTGGCCTGGAAGTCAGCCTGAAGAAAACTGAGGTCCTCCATCAGCCAGCTCCCCACCATGACTACCAGCCCCCCCACATCTCCATCGGGCACACAAAACTCAAAACGGTCAACCAGTTTACCTATCTCGGCTGCACCATTTCATCAGATGCAAGGATCGACAATGAGATAGACAACAGACTCGCCAAGGCAAATAGCGCCTTTGGAAGACTACACAAAAGAGTCTGGAAAAACAACCAACTGAAAAACCTCACAAAGATAAGCGTATACAGAGCCGTTGTCATACCCACACTCCTGTTCGGCTCCGAAAACACCAATAGCTCCCAGTCAAAGGCGCTGTATTTGAGTTCAGGTGGCTCAAGGAACCTGTGAAAGAAAGCCAGGGGTTGCCATTGCCCTTCAATGAATTGCTCTACTTTAGCGTCAACTATGAGTGGTTGGCGCCTCTGATCTGGGGTGTACCAGGAAGATGGTGTTGGCCGGTGCATTTTTGGCCTTCGAGAATGCCTCCGAGGCCACTTTGTCCCAAGCTTTACCTTCCCTGCCATGAGCGCAAAAAAAATTTTTTTTTTTTTTTTTTTTAAATCAGTGATAAAAGTTAATTTTTCCAACCCTTTCACTGTGCAGCACTTGGCAAAACACTGAATGGTCTCTAGCTTTTTGGGCAAGAGTTTTGCTCTGTGCCTGTTGATTTGATGCCCCAGGAAGTCGATCGTTTCCAAGCCAAACTGGCACATAACAGGGTTTATAGTTAGTCTGAATTCCTGCAGCTGGGCCTTAGATGGGTGCTATGTGTGATTGCGGCTGGCGATGAGAATATCGTCCAAATAGATGAACGTGAATGGGAGATCCTGGCCCACTGCATCCATCAGCCTCTGGAAGGTCTGGGCTGCATTCTTAACTCCAAAGGGCATTCTCAGGATATCAAAGAGTCTGAAACAGGTAACGATGGCAGTTTGGAGTGGGATCTGATGATAGCCCCTGATGAGTTTGACTTTTAAAAATACCCATGCCCCTCAAAATTTAGGAGTAAATTGTTGGATGTGGGGCATGGGGTATGTCAGGTGTGGTGGCCTCATTGAGGTGGCGATAGTCACCACATGACCTCCACCCTCCAGTTGCCTGTGTTACAATGTTCAGGGGAAGGCCCAGGGGTTGTTGGAACACCACACTATCCTTAGCTCTTCTATTTTTTTTGTAAACTCTTCCTTGGCGAGGGAGAGCTTCTCTGGGGTGGGGGGGGAGGCAGTGGGCTTGGAGTGGGCCACCAACACCCCCCCCCCACCCACAAGGATGTAGCAAGGATGTTGTGCCTTACCCAGTGCTTCAGCTCAGCAGTGGAAAACTTGAGCCATGATGGAAGGAAACTCCGGTAATAAGGTCTACCAGCAGGCAGTGGGCTCATAGCTGCAGTCATGAATGTCCTTGTGAACCGGATGCTGCTGAACTGGAGGGGGCAGTGCAGATGCTAAACGTTTGTATTGTGTTGCTGTTCACTGCCCTCAGTGGTGGGCCTGGTTCGCCATTCCAGATGTTGTAGATGGGGAGGGGTGGGGGGGGGGGTGGAAGGACACTTATTTCAACACTGGTGTCAACGAGGAAGTGTCTTCTGGACAGAGAGTCCCACACATAGAGGAGGCTGTCATGTTGGCCAACCGCCACAGCCATTAACAACACTCTCCGGAAACGTGCAGGGAGGGTGGTATTGACGGACCCCCGCACCCCATCGTTGGTGATAGTAGCAATTCTGTTGGGTCAGGGGGTCCATGCCACTCTGTTTGCTGTGGCCTTGATGCCAGTTGGGTGTGGAGCCTAATGACCTGCTCCACCAAGGTGCCGTTTTCTTTCTCCGCTCTCTAGAACACCACCGCCTAGGTGGCAACTTTCCTCGCATCTGCACGAAGAGCAAGAAAGGCCTGTGTCCCTCAGCAAGGGACACTGAGCCCACTGCCTGGTGGTGGACCTTATTACCGGAGTTTCCTTCCATCATGGCTCAAGTTTTCCACTGCTGAGCTGAAGCACTGGGTAAGGCACTACATCCTTGCTACATCCTTGTGGGTGGGGACGAGGGGTGTTGGGGGTATTTTGCTCCTGAGGGCAGATGGGGCCGTGCCCCCCAATCCACGAGGAGTTGAAGACTGAATTATTACACTGGCAGCTCTGTTTATAGTCTCTCGCCGCTGCTGACAACAGGAGCCCCAATCTCCAACTGGGCGCCATTCCCATCATTGCTCATTGTTTCCCGTTGTGGAGGTAGTCACCTGGGACGAAGGTCATAGGCCTCCATGGGGTGTGCAAGGTCACCGCATTCATCAGCCATTTTGTGTACTGGGTCGCGTCCCAGTTAGCGGGCTGCTACAGGAAACGCAATTAAAAAGATTGCAGATGCTGTGAAAATAAATCAGTGATGGAAGATGCAAAGAGGACCAATGACAAATAGAATCATGCAAAGAAGTGCAAGGCATTGGAATCAAAGACAAAAATATAAGAGTGGAAAAACCGCAAATTTTGCTCAGATAATGGGAGTCAAAGAATCAACTGGACAGTGGGAAGTCAATGAACAAAAGGTCCTTAGAGTGCATGTCCACACATTCCAGAATGTAATCAGAAAAGTTGAGAATGTATACAAATATTTTCCTTTAACAACTAAATCAAAATGGTATAAAGGAGGCTATATCAGAACTATTAAAACACTGTTTGGTTCACAACAAAAATACTATGTACAGTTTTAGTCTAACATTACAGGAAGGATACGATTGCAGCAGAAGCTTATTAGAGGAAATTTAAAAACTTTGCCAGGACTGGAGAATTTTAGCCTTTAGACTGAACAAAGTAGGGATGTACTATTTCAACGGAAGATCCTATTTGGAGAATCAGTCCTGGATATTTTCCTTGGCAGAGAAGTCATTGCCCAAGGACATTCTCAGGATCAAAAGATTTTTTTTTTTAAAAACCCAAGGAATGGTAGGATACAGAAGCACACTACCTCAAGAAAGACAGTTTAGACTGAAGTATTCATTGATTTTAGAAGTGACTACAAATGTATGAGGCCTTGGTGAAATGGCATGAACTACAGTTTCTTGATAAAGGGTTCCAACCCAAAACATTTACTGATCATTTCTACTCAAGGATGCTGTCTGACCAGCTTGCTCAAGATTCCATCATCTTCATGTCTCACTTGAGCTCCTGTGAATTTTTTGGTTTCTGTACAAAAGAACACACTTGGCAAAGGGAGTTCAGTAAAAATACTCAATACTGAATCATAGGAAGCAGGACAGTTGTACAAGTTTGGATCTGACTGTGAGCAAAAATAATAAAAGATAGTCAGCATGCCTTTGTCAAAAAGTTTCTGTCTGAGAAATTTCGCTGATTTAAAAAAAAAATAACAAGTGCATTGATGATGACAGAACAGCTGCTGTGACAAAGGTCCTTGGCAGGTTTGTTTTTGGTTGGGGCATCAAGTACAGGAGTTGGATGCCACATTATAGCTACACAAGACTTTGGTGATATCACACAGAGATCTGCACATTTCTCATCACCCAGCTTTAGGAAGGATGTCATTAAGCTAGAAAGGTGAAGAAAATATTCACAATAATGTAACCTGGACTGGCCAGTTTGAGCTACAAAGAGAGACTGGGTAAGTTCAGAGGTTTTTTTTCCCTGCAGGGTTGACCTTATAGAGATATACAAAATCATGAAGTGTCTAGATAAAGATGAATGGTCCAGTCTTATTCCCTGTGTAATGGTGTCTAAAACTAGAGGTCATAGATTTAGCATCTGAGGAGATTAAATCAGGTAGGCAACTTGGCTGGCATGGATGAGTTGGGCTGAAAGGCCAGTTTTTGTACTGAATGAGTCGATGACTCAACATTGACTTCTATGAAGTTTCTGACGAGATCCTACATAAGAAACTGGTCCACAAGGTGAGAGACCATGGGATCCAACGCAAGTTGGATCCAACTGGCTTGGTAACATTAAAGACTGACATTAGAGGGATGTTTTTGTGATTGGAAGCCTATGACTGGTCTCCTATTTGTTTTAAACATCAACATTTTGAAAGTGAATGGAGCAGGTATGATTAGTAAATATGAAGACAATACAATAACTAGTGTTGATTGATGGAGAGGCTAAGAGTTACTGGACAATGAAGATTGTGCTTTCTGAACATGAGTATATTTTATGAATTTGGAGCTTCTAATCATTAAAATCACCTTAAAATTTTTGTATCACATACTTTTTTTTAAAAAAAATAGCCTGTTTTGTGATTTCCTGTCATATTTTCAACATCCTTCAAGCATACAAAGCCATAAAGTGCAACATGTCATTGGACTTCTTCCCTGCTAATCTTGGTGTGGTCAGTGATGAACATGGTGAAAGGTTTCACCAGGACATTACAACCATGGAAAAGCAGTATCAGGGCAACTCAAATCCATCAATGCTGGTCAACTATTGTTGGACACTGACATGAGAGGCATCAGATGTTAAGTACAAATTAAAATCAGCAGCAAAACGTTTTTAGGTCAGTTGAACTTACACAATGTGTCAGCGTCATTGAATTTAGCATGTTTAATAGCATAAAAGTTGGGGTTTTTTCCCCCAACTTCCTATGTGATGCAGCAAATCTGAAATTATCTTTGTGTTCAGCTTGAAGTTGTCTATGATAATCCCCAATTTTGTTTCAGGAAGCTACCTTTTGAAAAAAAATATTGTCCAGTGTTATAACAATCAGAAGGTTATGGTACAAATTTGATTACAGCACAGCTGGATAAAGTCTACAGGTCTGGACGCCACATTACAGGATGGACGCAATTCCATGAGAGGGTGCACACTGAGATTAACCAGTTGTTGCCTAGGATGAAGCCTTTTGGTTTTGAGCAGAAATTAGCTAGGCTGCATTTGTTTTCCTTGGAGTGAAAGAAGCCAAGGTGGCAAAAAGGAGGGTGGGCCATGATAAATGTACTCAAAGTTGTAAGGGGTGCATGTAGACTCGATATTTAAAAACTCCCCTCCTCCCACCCCATATTAGGGAGTAGAAAATGGATGACATCAGTTTAGTGCAAAATATCCCCCCCCCTACCCCCACCCCTCCCCCCAGAGGCTGGATGGAATCTGGAATGCATTGCCCAAGATGGTGGTGTATCAAGAACTTCAGAATATTTAAAGACCTAGATAACCAAACTACAAAAGGAGTGAAGGCTACAATTTTGGTGCTATAGCAAATAGAATACAGATGGTTGGCATGAACACAAAAGGTGAAAGAGCCTGTTTCAGCCCTGCCAGATTATCTTAAATGGATTATTCCTTATTTTTAAATTTAAGTTCTAAATTCTCTCACAAGAAATATCCTCTTCATGTTCACCCTTTCAAGACTCCCTCAGGAAATTATGTTTTCATCATGTCTCCTATATCAGCCTATTTCAGCTAATAGTCTTATAAATCTTCCCCAAACTGCGTCTACAAAAAACACCCTTCTTAAATAGGAAGCTCAATGCAACACAATGCTCTAGAAGAGGTTGCGCAATGCCCTATTTAACCTTCTTAATTTGGCATTCAATTCTCCTTGCAATAAATGATAACATTGTGTTGTTAATACTGTACTTGCTGTAGCTGTTATCTTTTTCTGATTCATGCACTAGGGGACCTTTCATTACTTATATTTTCTTTACATTTTCCTGTCAAATAGACAATTTCATGTTTTCCTCACATTATATTCCATTTGCCATATTTTTTTCCCATTTGTACAACCTACCTATAATCTTTTGTCGCGCATCCTCTTTGTAACTGTTTTTTTTCTATTCATCTTATGTCATCTGCAAATTTAGCAACCTTATCTTTAGTACCTTCATTGAATCATTGGGTTCAGTGGTGTTCAACCCTTTTTCTTTCCACTCACATACCACTTTCAAGTGGTATGTGCCATCCTATGCCATCCATCGGTGCTCTGTGATTAGTAAGGGATTGCTGAAGGTGGTATGTGAGAGGGAAGGGAAGGTTGAAAATTACTGCTTTAGACCCAATTGTTACTGAAATATTTTGCTTGAGAAAAATTGTCTTTGGCCCATTTCCTTTGGAATTATGAAACCGTGCACATAACAAATCAATTAATTACGATTAAAACAGTGGTTTTCAACCTTTTTCTTTCCACCCACATATCACCTTAAGCAATCCCTACAGAACACTTAGGGCATAGGGATTACTTAAAGTGGTATGGGAGTGGAAAGAAAAAGGTTGAACACCACTGTATTATATAAATCATAAAAACTCAAGATCCTGACACTGTGGCACATGACTTGCTATTTTTTTTAACAAAGAACAATTTAGGCCTGTTAGCCAACTGATCTTCTAATCACATTAAAGCTTCTTCGAACATCAAACTTCTATTTTGTTCAATAACTTTTGATGCCATCTGGCAATCTTAGTACACCTACCAGTTCATCTTTATCCACAGCATACTACTTTTTCCAAAGAACTCCAATGAATTGGTGAAAAATGATTCATTTTTACAAGACATGTTGACATTGCCCGATTGCTTCTTCTTCCTAAGTGCAATACACAAATATGCTGGAGAAACTCAGCAGGTAAACAAAGGTAACCAATGTTTTTGAGTCTGAGCCCTTTATGATGAATAAGAAAAAGCAGGTAGATGTCTGAATATGATGGAAGGCGGCAAGAGGAAAGAAGCACAGGCTAAAAGGCAGGAGGTAATTGGTGGATACAGGTGGGACGCCGGAAGCAAAGGAGAAAGAGACGCAAGAGGTCCAGCTTTTTGACAGAGAGAAGGGGTGGGGGAAATGTTGTTCCTCCAGTTTGCAGATGGCCTTAGTTTGACAGTGCACATGGCCATGATCAGACATGTAAAGGTGGTAATGAGATGTGAAACTAAAATGTTTTGCCACTGGGTGGTCCTTGCTGTTGCAGCAGACAAATGATTTCCCAGTCTGCGCCCAGCTTCCGCCATATAGAGGCTGCACCATGAGCAACAAATACAGTAAATGATCCCTACACATTCAGAAATAAAGTGTCACTTGGAAGGACCTTTTGGATCCTCAAATAATGCTGAGGGAAGAAATATAGGTCCAAGCACAGCATTTTTTGCAGTTACAGGGATAGGTACCATGGGGGTGCGATTATTAGGAAGATATACATGGACAAGGGAGTCCTGGTTGGAGTGGTCCTTATGGAAAGCAGAGAGGGGAGGAGAAGGCATGCCTGGGAAATGGAATCATCTTCTATGTGGTGTAAATTGCAGAGGATATCCTGTTGGCTGCGAGGCTGGTGGCAGTGGAAGGCGAGGACAAGGGAAAATGTATCCGTGTAGAGTTGGGTGGGGGGGGGGGTGGAGGGTGAAAGAAAGGAAAGGGGCCAGGACAGATGAGTGGGAAATAGAGGTGATGCAGGTGAGGGTGGAGTTAATGGCAGTAGAGGGGAAGCCACATTTTCTGAAGAAGGAGGACATCTGGATGTCCTAGATGGAAATCCTCATCCTGGGAGCAGATGCAGTGGAAACAAAGGAATTGAGAAAAAGGAATATAAATCCTTACAGGAGGCAGAGAGTGAAGAGGTGTGGTCTATGGGAGTTAATGGGTTTGTAGAAGATTTCTGTAAATAGTTTATCTCCCAAGATTGAGACACAGTGATGGAGAAAGGGGAGAGTGTTGCCAGAGATAGTCCAGGTAAAAGTGGATAAAGGTTACTACCTCATCATGGATGCACCAATGTATCAGTAAATGTAGCAGAGGAAGAGTTGAGGAGACTTGCCTGTGCAGGCTTGCACAACAAATTGCTCCATTTATCTGACAAAAATACAGGCATTGATGGGACCTATTCAAGAGCCCATGAATACATCTTTGACTTAGAGAAAGTTTGATGAGCCAACAAAGAAGTTATTGAGGGTGAGCTCAAGTTTTGCCAGACAGAAGAGGATGGTGCTGGAGAGGGACTGGTTACATCTGTTATTAAGGAAGAAATGGAGGGACTTGAGACCTTCTTGATGGGGATGGAAGTGCATAGGACTAGATGTCCACATTGAAAATGTAAACTAGAAATTGTCAAAGTAATGGAGAGCATAGAAGGTATCCCAGAAGTAGGTGGGAAGGAACTGGACAGAGATGGACAAAATAGAGTTGAGGCACGATGATACCAGGTCAGTGTGGCAGGAGCATGCTGACACAATGGGTCTACTGAGGCAACCGAGTTGGTGAATCTTAGGTAGGAGGTAGACTCATGCAGTGCAGGGTTGGGGAACAATGAGGTGAGCGTCTGTAAAAGGGAGATTATTGGAAGTGAGGAGATCAATGATGGTGCAGGAAACAGTGGTTTGATGTTTCTTAGTGGGGTCCTGTTTAAAGAGCAAGTAACAGGTGTCTGAGAGCTGACATCTGGCTTCAGCGAGAGGTCAGCTCACCACTACAATAGTACGACTCTTGCACGTAAAAGGAGTAATTTTTTTCCAAGTATCCTGCTAATAACATCATTAATAATATCTTCCAACATTTTCTGTTTGAAACCATTAAGCTAACCAACTTAATTTCCTCTTTTCCAACTCCTTCCTGTTTTGAATAAAGGAGTTGTATTTGCTCCATGCTAATCTAATAGAACCATCATAGTGTCCAGGGAAATTTTGGAAAATTACACCCAACGATAATCTCAAACAAAAATAGAAAATATTCAGGAGAGGGAATGGGGCTGTTTGGAGATATGGACAACTTGTACCATTGAGTTTCTCATTTTAATTTATGTATTTAAGTAATAGTTATTTCTTGATACATGTCTGACCACAAAATTCAAATAAAATATTCAAAAAAAACCTCAGAAGGTCAACCAGCACTCACAAAAAGAGAAATAGTCAAAATGTTAAGATCAAATCTTAAAAAAAGATTTAAGATAAGTTTGGAAAATACAACTTAAGATCACAGCTGATCAGACTGCAACCTCCTGATTCTCAATGACACACAGAAACTCCAGAATTATTCTTAAAAAAAAAGATCATACTTACCTCAAGTGTGTCTCGATGTGGTTGTTTACAGGTGGGCACTTTTAAACAGCCTTCATGCGTTACGGAGTTTGTATGAGGGGAAACATCATATTCATTAGGTCTGTTTCTTACGGAGTGGCTGATATCATTTTACACTGCAGCCACTACGTAAAAATGTGTAGGAGTCCCAGTGGAAAAATTATGGGATGGAATTTACATGATAAATTCAGTCTCAACATTTTTACATTGCCACCGGAGCAGAAAATGTCCTGAAATTTTCTGCTCTTCAGCAGCTGTGTAAAAGTGCCTACAAATAACTATCATGAAGTGCTAAAACTTATGAATTTGTTCAGCTCTGATGAAGGATTATTTATGGATGTCAATAGTTTAATTTGCTCTGATTATTGCATCAACCATCTCACTGAGTTTCTTTTAATACTATAGGGTGAAATCCTTCAGGACTCTGATATTTATTGGACAACAAAGCCAATAATTTGCCTTCCTAATGGAAAGACCATAGACTGTCCTGATGGGCAGTAGAACGTCAAGCCCAATCACACTTCAGGGCTGAGTGCTCAGCCCACTCCTGTTCACGTTGCTGACCCCACGACTGCAAAGTCAGATTCAGCTCCAGAAGAGTCATCAAGTTTGCATATGGACACACAACAGTAGTTGGTCTCATCAGCAACAATGAGTTACAATGCAAGGAGATGGAAAATCTCATGAAATGGTGCGAGAGTAACAGCCCAAGACTCAACATGGACAAGACAAAGGAGATTATTGTGGACTTCAGGAGGACCAGAGACAACAACCCTCCACTACACATGAACAGTTCGGTTGTGGAGAGAACCAAGTTTCTCAGAGTCCACTTAAGAAGTGACCTATTCTGGACACATAACATCTCCTCACTTGTCAGGAAGGCACAGTAGCAACTGCACTTCCATAAAAGGTGAGGAGGGCAAGGCTACCAGCCACCACTCTGTCATCTTTCTACTGGTGTTCTATCAAGACTGCCCGGACCAGCTGCATCAGAGTGTGGTACACTTACTGCAGATCAGGGGTGGCCAACCTTTTAATTTAGACATACAGCATGGTAAAAGGCAATTTTGGCCCACAAGTCTGTGCTGCCCAATTAACCCACATCCTTGGCACATGCATACTGTCTATCTAAATTAAAACATTGGCCACTGTTTGATCTACTGTAGATCATCAGATCAGAGGTCAATCCACAGGACCATAAAAATGGCAGAGAGAATCACCGAGGTCTTCCTGCACCCATCAATGTGATTAGCCAGGATAATTGTTTAAAGATAGCTCACAATATCACCAAGGTCCCTACCAACCAACACACAGCATCTTCCAGCTACTCCTGTCAGGAAAGAGATACAAAGTATTAGAGCCAGATCCACCAGGCTGAAGATCATCTTCTTCCTCACAGGCAGTGAAACTGTTGAAACAACTCTCCCCAACTCTACTATTTATTAATAACATGTATTTTTAATAAATGTATATAGGACATGCATATGGGTTCTGCATATCTGTATATATGTATAGTGTGTCTATTTACATGCACCTACTTTATTGTATTTGGACCGTGGATTGAAGAATACTGTCTTGTCAGGTGGTAACGTTACAATTGGATGATGAATAAACTTGAACTTTCCACTATTTCCCTGATGATGGCAATTTTCAAGTTCCTCCCATCTTCCCAAATACCATTCACTTCCTTTTGAAGACAGTGAATGAAACCATACATCAATATTTATTGGAAAATGTTAAAATCCAAATATGACAGGTCAGAGATTATTTAAAGCTGTTGTTGAAATAGTTAATTTAAGCTTTAAGCACTTCCTAAACTGATGTCTTCTACCATCTAGGGAGCAAAATAAAGCTGGTAAATAATCATGATATTTCCCTCCGGGTTGCACTCTATCCTGACTTGAAAAGAGACTGCTATCCCTTCACATCACTGTTCCGTCAGCATCTTGCTACTGCTTTCCCAAAGCAAGGCAGATTTGGAGAAGGTACACTCAAGGCACGAGCTCACCATGACTTGGTTCCTCTAAACCAACTGTGGATGGCCATTAAATGCTGTCCTTACCAAGATCATTCACCAAATATGAATGAATAAATGATCTTGTCAGCCTAAAGAAAAACTATTGGTCATGACATCTCATGTTCATACACTCAAAATTACTGATTGTTAATAAGGATGGAATACTATTTTTACTCAGTATTAAAATACACTTCCATTCAAATTACCTTTAAAACAAATGCAACTCAAAAGTAAACCTATTACACTCTTGCACATCGCATTCTTAAATCTGAATGGCCCCTTTCAAAACTCTGCAGAATTTGATTAAGGCGAATAATGAACTTTTATCTCATTTTGAGATAAAAATAACAAAGTGACAAAAGTGCAGTGGATGTTGTCTACATGGACTTTCCAAAGGCATTTGAAAAGGTTCCTTATGGTAAACTGATCCAGAAGGTAAAGTTGCATGGGATCCACAGTGAATTATAATTTGAATTTAGAATTGG
Organism: Narcine bancroftii; assembly: GCF_036971445.1. Lineage (NCBI taxonomy): Eukaryota > Metazoa > Chordata > Chondrichthyes > Torpediniformes > Narcinidae > Narcine > Narcine bancroftii. The sequence continues at coordinate 38,064,921 of NC_091473.1, forward strand.
CTTGACTGTAGAAGACAGTGGTGGAAGCGTGTTACTTCTGGCTAGATGTTGATATTATAGGTGACACAAACAAGATTGGTGGAGTTTTGGATGGTATAGAAGGCCTCAAATAATGCAGTAGAATATAAATCAGTTACAGATATGTGCAGAAAAATGGCACATGAAGTTAAAAGCATTGGTGTGCAGAGGGATTTTTTTTTGAGGGGGTGGGGAAAGATAGGTGGTGGAAAGGAAAGAGGTCCAGATTCATAGTTCCTTGAAAATGGCAGGCATGTGGCATGTTTGCCTTCATTGGTTGGAGCATTAACCACTACAAAATCCTGTTGGGAGTTTTGTAAAACTCTGGTTAGGTTGCACCTGAAGAATAGCGCGCACTTCTAGTTGCCACCTTATATGAAAGACGCGAAGATTTTGGAAAGGGTACAAAAGAGATCTACTAGAAATGCTGCCTGGATTACAGGGAGGGGTTTATAGGGACAGGTTAGACAAATTGTACTGTTTTCTCTCGAGCACTGGAGGCTGAGGAGAGCCCTTGTGAAAGTTTTTTAAAATTATGACAGACATGGACATCTTAAGACTGTCTGCCTTTTTCCTCAGGGTTAGAATGTCACATTCCAGAGGGCATGGGTTTAAAGTTTGAGGATGAGAGGGGATGGACTAAACCTCAAGTCTCAAATCTGGCAATACAAGTGGCTGGATAGGGTCAAGAACCACATTTGCAGCACATTTTCATGCAATTTTGAAATTATACAGCTCACGAACAGTGTCCTATATTTAAAACGAAATGCAAGTTTTTGGAAGCAAAGTGTTGAGGTCTTTGTCCAATTTCATTCCCTCCATAGGGTAAAATGGCTGAAACTAAATTCAACCTCAGTACTTTATCTGTGACTCATGCATATTGGAAAATTCCTAACCTGTAGCACATTAAGTGACAGAATCAAATAAGATTTGTAATAGCTCTCATTCCCAATTACCAATCAACAAATTGTGCAGAATTTAAAATGATTTAACAGAAATAAATATAAAACAAAAAAACACATACAGATTACTTCTGAAATTTTAAATTGAGCTTATTCGCCCTGCACCATTACAAAATAAACTGGGTTTCAAATTAGTAAGTCCATTACTCATTCTCATTTGACACAAATGAAATCAAGAGTAGCTAACCTTAATCTCTTCAAAGAAATTAATTGTGGCCAGAATCGCCAAAACATAGAAATGTTTAATTGCAGTAATTAATTGTTGCTTTGTAAAAAAAAAATAAGTTCCAATTGCTCCAAAATATTATCTGGAACCACTCCCTGGTTACCTGACAAACAAGATAGCAATTGAACCCTAAACACGTAGATCAAGGAAAGCAACTTTTACCGCCCCCCCCCCCAAAAAAAACACACACATGAATAGTGGGATTCATGATGTGGGTGAAAGAAATGGAAATTCCTAAAGATTATTTTGAAATTGGACAACCTTGCCCCCAGAACCATTTGGGGAAAACCATGAGTGGAGAATGCATCCATCTAACAGGCCCCCCTGTTAGTCTAGTTGCCAGTGCCTGCGAAGCAGAGTCTCCAGCCCGCCAGTGTGCGGTAAAGAGCCTGTACAACAGATAGACAGCCATGCAAGAGCAAAAACAGCAAAGTTTGAAGCCAACGCTCACCTTCCCTACTCAGCCGCATGACCTCCCGGTTTTTCCCGCACTCCTTAAAAGTTTCTTCCAATTCGGTGCCTGTGTAACAATTGGATACATCAGTCAGTCAGTCAGTCACATACTTCGTCCACTTGCCTGGCTGCCTGCGCCAAGTCGGCGCACAAACATTCCCAGCCACGCTCGGCACACGCAGCCAAAAAGTGTTTGTTCAGGTTAAACGCCGCTTTGGCCTCACCATCCGCCCCTTGATGTTTGGCGGCATCGATCCAGTGGGTCCAAGGCTGTCCCACCAGCGCCTCGGGACTGGGTAGTCTCCGCTCCACAGTCGCCATTGCTGATCCTTCTTGCTGCCCGGCCGCTCTTCGGGCCGCGCTGACGTCATCCTCGGCCGTTTCCGCCATCTTTTCGCTACATTGGGCGAGGAGTTCCCTTTCCTCTCAGGAGGAAGGAGCTGCTGTGTGGCCACCGCTGAGGTTCCGTGACATTGTGGCAGGTCTCTTACGCTCCTGCAACTTTGTATTTGTTCCCGCGGTACTCTATTGCAGCCTGAAATGGCGTTGCATGATAACTTTCAAAATTGAATAACCCGAAGCAGGTAAAGAGTTACACCATTTTTATAAAGCAGTAGCTTTTATTTCTTTTAATGAAGGTCCACTAGTGAAATTGACAAATGGTACGTTTCTTTACACCAGTCCGAAGGACTTCAGTAAGTTGGGAGACTTTCGCTCAGCGGAGCTGCTCGTTACCAGATGTCCAATTCTGTTCACTGCTTTCCAGTGATTTAGTGTAAGGTGGGAGTGTGGTGGGGGGGGGGGGATTATAGCAACTTTTTTTCCGAGCCATTCAAGTAATACTCAAGATCAATGGATGAAAATCATGTATTCTGAAAGCACGCCACTTCAAGTGTACAACTTTAAAAGTTGACTGAAATGAGGCTAAAAAACACAATTTCTCTCACTGTTCTCGAGTTGAGGCAGGTTGTTGCTCATTTTGCACAAATCCGACACAGCAGCACTTCCTGAAACGAGGACGTCAATCTCCAGGCACCTACGCTATACACGCGCGTCACGGCTGGAGCTCTCGTCCAGGGACGTTCCAAACTAGACCATCAGCAAAACAAACAGCTGGAGGCGTTGAAACTTACAGTAAGTAGAACAGTCTGCCAGTATTAACAAGACCTCCATGTAATTACTTGGAACGCAGACTTGTTTCCCTATCTTCCGGCAAAAATGCACCAGTTTAAATGCGTGGAATACTCATTTTCTTTTGGAAAACGCAGTGCTGCTGAGCATTTATTGACCACTTCTTGAATCCAGTCTGACGAGATTGATTTATTTGCTAGAGTTGCTGGATTTAGATCCAGTGACAAACCACCACCAACTAAAAATAGTTTGATTCCTGTTTCACAATATTCATGAATGATCCAAACATGAATCAGTTATTCAAAATTAATTTCTACCTATTTTTATTTTTGTCTCACACATTTATTTGCATTCTGATAATGTAACTACTGAATAGGTCTCTCAACGCAGCATTCGTCCTTATAACATTTGCCCCATTATATTATGGCACAAATTCCTCACTGGGGCCATTGTGTCACAAATAGGAATTAAAGAAAATCATTTTAAAGTTATTTATTTGCATAATACCCTGAAAAGGAAAATGCTGTACAATATAACACTGGTTACTCAACTAACAATGTGGAAAGTTGCTTCGAAATGTTGTGTTGATAATACGTAATTAACACTTAAACAGCTATTTACGACTTTGACCAATCTCAGCAAAGTGATGGATGGAGACATTGAAAAGGCTATCAAGCAGCACCTACTCAATTTGGGTTTCAAAAAGTCCCCTTGACTCAAAACCTTCATCAAAGAAATGAACCAACTTCTGATGGTGAATTATGGCACTGGGCAGAATTTTATTAAATACAGCATCAAGGAGCATTAACAAAAGGAAATGGCAGGGAGTTGTTCCAAGTATGGGACAAAGACAGTTTTATTTGTACTTTTATTTGCCCCTGTGTTCCACGTTTTTAAATTTGGAATCAAACCATTCAAATGATTAAAGTGGACATTCCAGATTTTATTCAAGTAAATCACAAAAATCTAGAGACACTAAAATGTTCGCTTTCACATACTTCGGACACCTGACCTAATAAAGGTAAAGGTTCCACTATTGTCATGTAATTGTCATTTAGAATGTAACATAAATGAAGTTATTCGAATTTGTCTACAGAAGGCAGACAGAGAATCGCCACTTTGTCCAGCACCCTCACAGAAACTGACAGCACCTGATGTTCCATGCGTGGTCTCTCCTCCAAGTACTAACCAGTCCTGAGCCTGTTTGGCTTCCAAGATCAGACAATCTCAGGCTCATTCAGGCTATTAGGTGCTTAATTTTATTCAAGGGTACTTGTGTACATTTTGATTTGACCACGTAGAAATTACAGCACTGTTTATATATAGTACCCTCGTTTCAGGTCACCATAATATTTGGAACATATCAATAGTATGTATATCAAAGTAGTCATGTTTAGTACTGTGTTGCCATATCCCTTGAATGCAATGATGGCTTAAACTCTGTGATTCACAGACATCACCAAGTGCTGAGTATCTTCTCTGGTGATGGTCTGCCAGGCCTCGACTGCAGCCATCTTCAACACCTGCTTGTTTCGGGGCCTTGTCCCCTTAAATTTTCTCTAGCCCATGGAAGGCATGCTCAATTGGATTTAGATTGGTTGAGTGACTTAATTATTCAAGAATTTTTGAGTATTTAGCATTGAAAACCTCCTTTGTTGCTTTAGCAGTATGTTTGGGATCATTGTCTTGCTGTAGGATGAAGCATCGTCCAATGAATTTGGAGATATATGCATGAACCTGAGCAGATAAGATGTTCTGCATACCTCAAAATTCATTTTGCTACAGCCATCATCAGTTACATCATCAGTGAAGTTCAGTGCACCAGTACCTGTGGTAGACATACATGACCAGGCTGTAACACGCCCACCACCATGTTTCACAGATGAGGTGGTATGCTTTGGATCTAGGACAGTTCCTTTAAACCTCCACACTTTGCTCTTGCCCTCACTCTGATACAGGTTAATCTTGGTATCAACTGTCAACAAGATCTTTTTTTCTAGAATTCTGTAGGCTCTTTTAAAATTTGGCAAACTCTTATCAGACATCCTGTTTCTGTGTCTAACTAGTGGTTTTTATCTTGCAGTATTTCTGTTTGTGAAATATTCTGCATACAGTAGTCATTGACACATCCACACTTGCCTCCTTAAGTTTGTTTCTGATCTGTGTGACAGACATTGAGGATTTTTTTTCATTATGATGAGATTTTGTCTGTCATCAGCTGTGGAAGTCTTCTTTGGGAGAATGCAGCTCTAGAGCCAGCTGTGGGTGTGTGCAAAGCACTGAAGGTGCTGTTCTGGCACCTGAAAGGTCATCAGCGGGGAGAGGCGCCTCGGAGTGAATACTGGCTCCAGTCGACTGTGGCCATAGTACCGCCAGCTGTTAGGGCTGGGGCTGCCGGCGCAGGACTATGGGGCAGGGGTGGCCGGCTAACGCTGCCCGCCCCAGCACCAAAGTCCCATGATAGCCGCGCTGGCTGCCCCAGCCCTGAAGTCCCACAATAGCCGCCCCAACCCCAAAGTCCTGCTCTGGCTGCTCCATCCCTGATGTCCCGTGCTGGCCACCCCAGCCCTGACGTCCCACGCTGGCTGCCCCTGCCCCGAAGTCCCGCGCTAGCTGCTCCATCTCCGACGTCCCGTGCTGGCCACCCCATCCCTGATGTCCCGTGCTGGCCGCCCCAGCCCTGAAGTTCCGCGCCGGCAGCAGGGGCAGTGGGGAAGGGGGCTGTCAGGCAGCAGGGAGGGGGCTGTCGGGTGTGGGGAGGGGGGCCTGTCAGGCGGGGTGAGTTGGGTTGCCAGCTGATTTACATCAGCTCACCCCCTAGCAGCTGCTTTTAGGTTGCAGCTTTTAGGTTGCTGCTTTCAGGTGCCTCAGGGACTGCTCTGATGCAGAGATTATACCTCCCCAATGAGGGTTGGGTGAGTACTCCTCGGGGCTGGGTTTTTGCACTTTCAGGTGGCCTCCTGACAGTCGCATTCGGATAGAATATGCGGCTTTACATTGAGGTATCTGGCCACCTGAAAGAGGCTATTGTCTGAAATTTTTATGGCACAAATATTAGTTTCACTTATCATTCCATGTCTGAATGATGCATCGTCAATTGCTGAGGAGTTACACATAGAATTTAATGTTGTATAAATCATTGGTGGAAATTCTCAATTCTGATCATGGCAGAAAATGAAGATCATTAATGAAGCAAATAAAGGTGCCAGGCCACTAGACTTGGACATGATTGTACAGGTGATCTTTGGGACAGAGACACTTTTTTTTAATGTTTGCCCCTGTACTCCACAGTGTTAAATTTGTAATCAAACAATTCACATCAAATTAAAGTGCACGTTCCAAATTTTATTAAACCTTATTTGTATACATTTTGGCGTGACTATGTAGAAAATACAGCAAGTTTTATAAATAACACCCTCATTTCAGTGCATCATGATATTTCAGACATTTAGCTTTGCAGGTGTTTGTGAGCACTCAGGGATGTGTATTTGCTTCATTGTGAGCTATAAAAGAGCCAGGTTTGCTTCTCAGCTTTTGATCACCTTTTCAGTCTGTAGTTGCCATTTTTGGACACGAGGACCAGAGTTGTGCCAATGAAAGTCAAAGAAGACATTATGAGGCTGAAAGACATGAAACAAATAGTAAGAGACATTGCCCAAGCATTAGGATAAACAAAATCAACTGTTTGGAACATCATTAAGAAGAAAGAGCAGACTGGTGAGCAGAATAATCGCAAACATGCCAGTGTCCCACTGGCAGGACGTTTTGCTCGAAGTGCTTCACACCATCCGATTGCTCCTGTGCACTGTGACTAACACCACTCCGCATGAACATTTGTTTGCTTTCCCTAGCAGATCGGCAAATGGTGCCTCCATTCCTTCATTAACAAGAACCTTATACCAGCCACATACATCAGTTAGAACCTGAGTATGGTGTGGTGAGCAGCACATGCCTTGAACCCCCCCCCCCCCCCCCAGCATCTATAAAGCATGAGTCAGGAGATGATGGGAATGCTCTCCACAAAGGGCTCAGGCCTGTAATGTTGGTTACCCTTTACTTCCAATAGATGCAGTAGGACCTGCTGAATTTCTCCAGCACTTTTGTGTATTGCTCTACAACCACAGTATCTGCAGACTTTCCTGGATGAATCAAGCTTCAACAACACTCAAAAAAATAAATTCCACACTATATCCAACCAAGTCAGAAGGAGTTCACGAGAAGGTGCTGGTGCTTCACAAGGCGCAATCAACAGTTGTTCCAATTTCATTTGCTCCTGTTGACTGGGAGAAAGAAGCCAATCATATCTTCAATGCAGAGGTCGTGGTCATAATGAGGTTGGCATGATCGAGAGTGAACATTGGAAAGACACTAGTTCGGTGCGGACTAGAAGGGCCAAATGGCTTGTTTCCGTGCTGTAATTGTTATATGGTATATGGTTATCTCGGACTAAGCAGCTCACTTGCTTGGTATTGTATCTACCACCCATTGGATACAGAATGTACCTGCTACTAAAAATTGTGAAGATATTCATCTGGGTTACTTTGACAGAAATGAACAAACTTGACTATTCACCACCAAGGGGGCACATACAAAGACCATCCCCTGTCATATTCCATTGCGAATTGAGAATATATTACCATTCTTTTACAGTTGCTGGTTCAACCCCCCCACCCATCACCCACTTCCATGTTACAGCATGGGAGTGACATTAAGTGAGCTGCTATATTACAAAAAATTGGCTCCACACCAACTTCTCAAGGCTATTCATGATGGACAATAAATTCTGTTTGCTAGCAATACCGAGGTCTCAAAATTAAATAATTTGGAAAATCCTAAACATTTATCTAAAAAGTATATGCAGGTAGAAAATAAAAAGTGCAGCAAAAATCCTAGTTCAGAAATGTGCAGAAGGTATGCCCTAATTGGCTATCATTTAAATGCTTTAAATATATGTATTTTCTTTTGAGATAGGGTATTGAGAAAAATGGCCCTGACATGAAATATTTTGTGTAAAGACCAAAGCATTGAGAACAAATCATTCCACACACTGATTTGTAATGTAAAATTCATCCTCATAATATCCAAATGTAATCTCTCACCTTCACAACCCTTACCCAAACCTCTCAACTGCCCCTTCTGCTAAACACTTGTTCCCTTCATTCCCTTTCGTCAACCACTTTCTCTCTTCAATCTAATTTGAAATGAAATAAGATCTGAAGGAATGATTTGTGAACAGAATTGGTACAATTCTTCGCAACATTTATACAAGTAATGTTCACCGCAATTGGGCAAAAGAAATGCATCCTTATTACCAGGATTAACTGTTTCTATTCTGACAGGGGAACACATTCAACACTATCGCTATTGATGATAACATGTCTCACCTATAAACATATACTGTAATCTGCCTATTGCCTCAATCCCAGACATCTGTATTGTGCTATTATTTTGATGACACTCCACTCCTAACCCCTACCACCACCACACTGAGCAGTATTTAAGTTCACGCTCACTCTGAAGGACTTCATGCACACATTTGCTTCTCACCAAACTACCCACTTCCTGCAAAGGACATCATTATGTACTGAATGAAATATTTTTCCTCCCAAAGCTCAGAAAGCAAAATGGAAGAGAGCAGAATTAGTTTGTATGTATGGATGTATGTATTCCCTTATTTTCCCCTGCCCTCCACAGTTTTAAATTTGTAATCAAACAATTCACATGTAATTAAAGTGCATGTTCCAGATTTTATTCAAGGTTATTTGTGTACATTTTGGTTTAACCATGTAAAAATTACAGCACTTTTTATACCTAGTCCTCTCATTTCAGGACACCATAATGTGTGGGACATTTGGCTTTACAGTGTTTGTGATTACTCAGGTATGTTTAATTGTTTCACTGGTGCAGGAATAAGAAAGCTAGGCTTGCGTCAAAGCTTTTGATCACCTTTCCAGTCTGTAGTTGCCATTTTTCAACACGAGGACCATTGTGCCAATGGAAGTCAAAGAAGCCATTATGAGACTGAAAAACAAGAATAAAACAGCAAGAGACATCACCCAAAATCTAGGATTACCAAAATCAACAGTTTGGAATATCATTAAGAAGAAAGAGCTGGTGAGGTCAGTAATCACAAAGGGGCTGTTAGGCCAAGGAAGATCTCCACTGCTGGTGATAGAAGAATCCTCATCATAATGAAGAAAAATCCCTGAACGTATGTCCAACAGATCAGGAACCTTCAAGAGGCAGGTGTGGATATGTCCATGACTGATGTCCACAGAAGACTTCATGAACAGAAATACAGAGGCTATTCTGCAAGATTTCAAATTTATTGTCAGAGTACATACATGACATCAGATACAATTCTAAGATTCTTTTTTTCTGCAGGCGAGGCAGAATTACCAATATTGGTAGTGCAAAGAAAACCTGTACATCGCATATACATGTAAACAAATAAAGAACTGTAAACGGATAATGAATGTAAACAAACTGACTGTGCCATGCAGAGAGAATAAAAAGAGTCCTTAAATGAGTCCTTAAATGAATTTGTTATTGAGGAGTCTGATGGTGGAGGGGTAGCAGCGGTTCCTGAACTTGTTGGTGCGAGTCTTGTGGCTCTTTCCTGATGGCAGCAGCGAGAACAGTGTGTGTGCTGAATGGTGTGGATCCTTGATTATGGCTGCTGCTCTCCGACGGCAACATTCCCTGTGAATGTTCTTGATAGTGGGAGCGTTTTGTCTGTGATTTCCCGGGCTATGTCCACTACATTTTGCAGGACTTTACACTCAGGGTTATTGGTGCACCCATTCCAGACCATATTGGAGCCAGTCAGCACTTTCCACCACACCTCTATTGAAATTTGCCAGGGTTTCTGGTGTCATACTCACCTCAACTCCTGAGGAAGTAGAGGCGCTGACAAGCTTTCTTCATGATCTCATTGGTGTGTTGAGTCCAGGAAAGCTCCTCCAAGATAGTGACTCCCAAGAATTTAAATTTGTTCATCCTCTCCACCTGTGATCACTGGATTGTATACCTCTGGTTTTCTCTTTTTGAGGTCAACAATCAGCTCTTTGGTTTTGGTGACATTGAGTGCAAGGGTATTTTATTGGTGCACCATTCAGCCAAGTTTTCAATCTCCCTCCTGTATGCTGACTCATCACCTTTCTTTATACAACCCATTACAGTGGCATCACTGGCGAATTTGTAGATGCTATTGTCGTACTGAGCCACACTATCACAGGTATCAATTGAGTAGAGCAGTGGGC